>NW_027069524.1:870329-963746 GCF_002906115.3 Quercus suber | reverse complement strand
TTCTCTTTCGCCTATCAGCCGGCTTTAAGCAATTTTTTTTTTTTTTTTTTTAATTTTTTAGAACCATCAAATTGTAATCTTGGAAGAACTATTTATCCCACAAAATGGAAAAAAGGGGGGAAATCTTGGGCCTTATTAATAAACAAAAATGTCACAATAAGGTAACTCTATCATGCACAAAGAGATAATGTTCATTGCTTACCCTTCAAAAGAGGGGAATGGTATACATTCTCCAAGAGATAACCCATCCTTATATTCTTCAAAGAAGAAAGGTTAGAAAACATTTTAAGCACCAAGGATACACTTCCTATTTCTATAATGTTGGTTCTTCCTTGAGCAATTTGTCATCGGAAGAAGACTCCAAATAGGAGATCACAAGATCAGCTGCTTTGCACCCAGAGGCTATTGCTTTGCCAACAGCCAGTCCACCCTTGTGGTTACCTAGTCCATACCAGAAAAGAAAAATTAAAATTATTGATGGCATTAGCTGAGCATAACATAATACGGTGGACAGAAGCAGTTCTTGTTTGTCTCTGTCCATATATGTAGTACACAAATAAATATCAAGAATTCAAGATAAAAAACCACTCGGAGGATTCCTTAGCAGCAGCATAACATTTCTCAGTCAAAATCATTATTTTCCATAATTTTATCATTTTCACAGATGTAGGATAAGAAGCTTCATTATATTCAGAGGCATTTACCCAAAATCTACAAGGTGAATGTTGCAATTGAAAATAGTATTTCTGTACCCAACAACATCTATTTCAGTTGGATAAGGCCAGAAGGAGATGAGTTCGGTTCTACTTCAGGGCTGTGTGTAATCCTATCATTTCATGGACAAACCTTATGACAAGGAATTCAAGGAAAAGAGTAAGAAGAATGGTAACAATACAGATCTTCCAGTTTTTGTTGCAATGTCATTAACTAGCATGCTAAGACAGCATAAATGGTGATGTTCACAACTTATAGTGATATAATGGTAGGATGTGTTGTTATTTTCTTACATGAATGTCTTAAAAAGCCTAATAGAAACCTGATCATGTTTAACAACTCCTGAAGCTAAGGCATATTAAGATCTTACAAGTTTATTAAATTTGAAAAGTTGGCCATCGACTCCCTAGAAACTTTGGTTGGTTTGGCCCAATCCATGGGCGTCCACAGGGATTGCTAGTTTATTAAGATCTTACAAGTTTATTATCTAAATTTGATTGCAATTTCCCATAAAAGTGACCGCCCTTGAAGTTAGGAACTATTCCTAGAAAAATAATCGTTCTTTCTTTGTCAATAAATATTCAACATTAAGTACATGTTGGATGATTCTGTTCACTCTCTCCTTCACAGAAGATTGCTCTCTAGGGATCTATCTTACACCCTAGTTATTAAAGTGTGGAAATATACCAAGTGTTCTAATAACAGTGTAGTCATTGATGTGTATTAAGGAGAATAAGAAAGCCGTATTTATCCACTTTCACATTCATATATAAGTTCAATTCAATAAGGTTATTATTTTTCATATACCTTTTTTTTTTTGGATAAGTATTTTCATATACTTTTCATTGAATTCCTTCACCTATAATAAGTTGATTTTTTGTATTGGTCTAAATTTGAACTTCTAGTTATTTAATAATAATAATATAACTTTAGGAAACGGCAGGATCAGCCAGCCCTTCATCCAGCTGGAGACTGAAAATGATTGCTTATCCAAATTAAAGTTATTACATGCAAGCTTCAAGTTGATAAGTGATTACCTGCATAGAAGAATCCAGGAAGATTTTTCTCTATCGTTTCAATTGCTTCTAGAACTGAACCATAGTTACGACCATACAAGGGAAATGCTTTACTCCAGTAGAAATGACTGCCATTAAGTACACTTCACAATATAAGAACAAACTTAAATAAAGAAATATGGTAATTTACCGGATTTAACATATTCATTTCCAAAATTTACCACCTGAAGAAAAAGGAAAAATGAAAAAGAAGAAATATTATACTTTACAAATGTGGGCTCTCCCTCTGCTCCCAACAATTGCTTGATGTCAGAAGAAACAATCTTCTTCAACTCATCCCTAGCAATATAGGTAACAGGAGAAAAATGTTAGTTGACAGGAATATATAATTAGAACAGAAATAAGTAGAATGACTAGAACTTGATGTAAAAGATATAACAGTAAAGGATATGATACGTAATTTATTTGTTAAATCAAAAGCATGGAAGCTTCCCATACGTAGAAGCTTTAGCTAGATCACTGTTTCGACTTCCCCCAACAAAGGTTGTATAAAGATATAGGTCATTAGGTGCACGATCTGGAAACATCATTGAAGAAAAGAGTGTTCCTGTACAGCAAATTACATACAGTTGCAACATTAGAAGAATAATTTAGATTGTTCACGTATAGTGAGCCAGAGCCAAGCATTACCAAGGGTTTTTAGACCATTTTGTTGCTCCTTAGAAGGAACAAGAACTCCAAATCCCTCAAGTGGTCTCTTGACATTCTCCTTCTTAAAGGCTGTGATTAAGACAGATACTGGCATGTAAGTCACCTGCAATATGACCAGCAGAGACAGTGTAAGTCACCTGCAACATCATTAAGATTGAAAAGAACTTTTTTTCAGGTACCAAAAGTATTTGTTGAAGACTATAACTTGTTTAGTTATACCATTTACAGGTATAAAGATTAATTGAACGTCAATTTAGAGGAATGTTATCTCTATTTAGATACTCAACCTGAAAGGAAAGCACCTACAACCTGATGCGTCATAATTCAAGTCAAACTTAAGGAATAAATACCTCAGGAAGAATGTCAAGTGGAAAGAGCGTTCCTCTTTTGGTGATCTTCATTTCTTTGACATTACTTAATGGAGCCTACAATAATTTAAGCTCCTTGTCAGTCAACAATGTTTCTTTCTTGGCAATATATATATATGTGTGTGTGTGTGTGTGTGTGTGTGTAATGCGGCAAGTGTGAGCAGGTGAAACTACATTCCAGAATACAAAAGCATCTTCCATGCAAGTCATGTGGCTAACATGTAAGTATACATAATTTAGAAGCATTAATGTGCTCTGTGGCCTGGGTTCTTCCTCGAGAAACAACTTTCTTTAATCAAATTTTGTCATGGCAGTTGAGCAAGAATCCAACAACTGCCATGTGGAATAGATATATTTTCTTTCTTGCTCTATTTGATTTATTCTTGTTTTATTTCTTTCAAATCAACTCACATCAAGCTGCATAAGCTTCAGCAGCAGCAACATCAGACAAATAAATCATACATTTTTTTGGGAATGTTAAAAATACATATTCCATGGTCTTGCAAATAAATGAGAAAAAAAATGTTTCTGAGAAAATATGTATACTGACCGTCATGATTACAGCATCAACAGATAAACCTTGTAAATGCTTGTCATGGTCAGAAGCATAAGAAACTGACCAATTTTCTAATGCAGACTTCCCATCACAGCTGTAAGATAGTGACAAAACCTTTGAGTTCAGTTTAACATCATCTTTGCCAAGCTCTTTACACAACATATCAGTTAGTGTCTGCAAAAGACCAAGATCAGAATACAAGAACCAAGTATTTATTCTAAAAACTAGCAATGTGTAAAATAAGATCACATTAAGCATTACATTCCTACATCTACAAGAAGCATGCTACACCTGAGTGATGTCAGGTACAACATGCAAAACTACATAAATTCTTAAGAGATATCAGTACCTGCATTCCACCATGAAAGGAAAATGAACCACGCTGAGGTTTCTTTTTTTCTAAAGTACCCTTTGTTTCACCACTTTTTACCCTTTTGGCAGATATCTTAGATTGAAGCAGCCCTGCAATAATGGAGCCAAACCTGACAGAGTAGAAATAGGCCAATTATAGACATTGATCATGAAACAAGCATCAATAGAATATCAATATGTATATGTTATTAATAATTATAGATCACAATAGTTCATCCTGCCAATTCAATTACAGAAATAGTTGTACCAAATTAGGTCCTAAAGAATGGTTGCGAGAAGTCAGTGAGGAATGAAGCTATAGAAGTACAACGTTATTTGCAAATAAAGAAGACATCAAGTACCAAGAGAAATAGACCAAATTTTAAAGTGTCATGTAACTGTTAAATAATAAAATATACTCTTTGTAGCCAGATGTATCACGAATTCTTTTCTAAATATTACAGGCTTTCAATGTTTCCAACAGATAGAAGAATTTCTATAAACAGCCAGTGAGGAATGAAGCTACAAGGATTTGACTATATATAGATCTATACTCACAGAGGATATCTAATTGCGGAACATAAAGAGACAAATCTCTTAAGGTCAACTGAATCATGAGCCATGACTCAAGTATAAATTCTCTTCTAACAATAGGATAGGCAAAGGCAGGGTTTGTACAGAATGACACAACTGACAGAGAATCCAGATTCAAACAAACAGTTAAAGTCAAAAAAAAATCTTTGGCAATAATCAATTGTAAAATGTAGAAATCGCATTAAGTACACAGTACCTTTGTTCTAGATTCCACAGATCTGGAAAAGAATGCCGGATCTATTTGAAACATTAAGAAAGTAATAAAAAGAGGTTATTGAACAAATGAAAATGAATAAGCATCAACAGTTGAAGTCATAACATAAAGAAGTCATGGCTCATAAAAGCAGCTCTCTAAAACTAAAAGTTTCTGATTGCCCAAAAAACAATGAAGCTCAAGCGTTTCTTATCTCAGCCCTAACCAGATTAATGCAGGACAAATACACCACACTTATGCACAGGCATCTTCTTTAGTTAGTGACATAATTGATCAATTGAAAAAAAAAAATCCTATGCTTGTGCTTCTTAGCAATGATAAGTATGTAGGTAGTCCAAAGATCTTAGACATTACTCACAGAAAGAGATTCGGGATCTCCAGCACTTGTGCCCGCAACAAAAGGGTCAATGAGATAATCAACAACCTTACAAGTGAAAAGCACTAATTAGAAATGCATTAAATATTTCCATCTATCAAATTCAGGAAGAACAAAAGATTTGTGCTACATAAACATCATTTCATGTATAGAAATGTATGTATTACAGATTAATGGTGTTACAATACAATGAATACCTCTTTCCCAAAATGACGCTCAAAGAACCCACCCACACTACAAGAGAACAAATAGCAAATAAGAAGACAAAGGGACTACTGTAAATAGTAACAAACAAAGAAGAGAAAAAGTATGAGCAGAAAACTTAAAATTACATATTTTTAGGGTTATCACCTTTCCTGTGTATAGTCATCAGAAACTTTTGAGGAGTTAATTTTCTTCCACAAAAATGGCTCAAGAATGATTTGAAACTGCACACACAGAAATGCACATATCGCTATACTCAAAAGGAGAGAGAGAAAGAGTTGCACTATGCTCCTTGAACTTGAAGAATGCTCACAGAAAAGATGTGTAGTGTAAAAGAAACAAAAAATCTAATTGGGTTCCACTTTATGCAATTAAAAATTTCCTTGGCAATTCAGATGCAATTTGTATACTTGTGTATTAATTCCCCAATTGTAAATAAGTTTAGAAATATATGCTTTTTCAGATACGATTCTTCTAGTTTTGAATTGGCTGTCCACTTGAAAGATTTTCAAGCAAAAAGATACAGATCAACTAAGCCAAGTTTTGTACTAAGCCTTCCAAAGTGAGTTTTGTACTTTTAAATTGTATAAAATGTGTCAGGAGTTGTAGAGAGTAATAACACAAGGCAAACACTAGCAAAATAGAAACTATCAAGGTGTGCCCTCCTATTTTCCAAATTCTTACAACAATTACAGGCCATGTACAATATTTACTATAAGTGACCTTAATATTTCCCTTTTTTTAATAAAAAAAATTGTGGGTAAAAAAAACCTTAATATTTCTCCACAAGTATACTTTTGTGGGAAGTCTTATGCTCTAGCATGTCAAGTGTCAAGAGCCATATATATAGAATTTCATGAGTTAAGTTAATATAAGTGTCCAAGGGGGTGTAACCCAAGTACACAGAGTATACAAAAAAGCACACTGCATACCCTTGAAAAAATAAAATAAAGACAATTCCAGAAATTGAAGATAACAACCTAATGACCTTAAGTGTGCAATGAAACAGCACAGAGAACTTGTAGCTTCTTATTTGCGCACTTTGTATAGGGCCATTATTATCATTTAACTGTAGTGAACTCTTGGTGCCCTCAGATCATGAATCTCACATCTCATGTGCATAGTTGCCGGTTGCCATATTCTACCCAAACTTGCCAGTTTCAAAATCAAAGGAATTCATTTGATTAGATGCATATGAATACACATATGATACATCAGGAAGCCTAGATCTTTGTTATGAATACATTATTTCTTGCAACAACCTTTGTCAACACACAAACAAAACATGCAAAACATGTAATGATTATTGTCAATGGACCCAAAAACATTGCAAATTAATATATATATATATTTTTTTTTTAAATAATGGAAATTTTCTAAGGTTGAAGTGGTTTCTGAACATGTTTTGGAAACAAACCTTTGATTTGGCAGAAAGAAAGTTGCTCTTGATCAGTGCAATGGGATTTGCGGGTATCTGACATTAAAAAAATGAA
This sequence comes from Quercus suber, assembly GCF_002906115.3. Taxonomy (NCBI): domain Eukaryota; kingdom Viridiplantae; phylum Streptophyta; class Magnoliopsida; order Fagales; family Fagaceae; genus Quercus; species Quercus suber. Next base: position 957,149 of record NW_027069524.1, on the reverse strand, counting down.
AGGTTGTCATCACAGTTAATGCAGCTGCATATAAACAACAGTAACAAACTTAAAATTTATAATTAAAAAAAATGTGATACCATCAAAAGTAGCAAACTCAATTAGCGAAATGTAAAAGGCGGGACATACCAGTACTGGCATCCCATTTCTTACAATATACCGCTTGTTCTGTGAAATTGGCTGTAACAGAAGACAACAATTTATTTAGTCATAAAAGTTCCATAACAAATGAAGAGAATAACTACCACAAACTTCAAAAAATTTATTTCCAAAGCAACGAGGTATCTCTTCAAAACTCCAAGAATCAAAGTTTAGCAGCCAAAAGTCTTAAACATAGTTAGTGATAGAAGACAAATCAAAGAAAAAGATTCCCACTATAGCATGACAATGCACAAGTTACAGGTTACTCGGTTAAATGTTTGAAACAATGAATAAAACCCTTACAAATTGTTGCTTTTCTCTAAGTCCAAGGTCATCAAGCAAACTTCTGACCTCTGGTTCACTCTCAGTCTGCACAGCAACAAAACCTCCATTATTATTGGTTTCAAGTAAGAACTCATTATCATCCCAATCTGCAAACAAAAAATTTTTACCATTGTATTCGCTCCCTCATCCCAAATTAGACCATCATGTGAAACACTTCTTAACTTTCCTCCAGCTCTTCCTTCAGCTTCAAATACCGCGACATTCAAACCATGTGATTTCAATTTGTATGCTGCAGCAAGCCCACTTGACCATCAAAAGATAAAGTAAAAGTCAATTTTTGGAAAACAAAAGGCAAATTATATTGCAAAATGTATGAGTATCATAATATAATTTGTCAAATTGGATAATAAACTCATCACTGAAGCATAAATAAGTTCTGGACTGATGGGCTTATTTCAAGAGAGTTTTTTTAAACAATTGGTAAGTTACTCATGCAACGCACCTGGTGAGTCTTGAACCCACAACCTTACATTCCATCCAATCATTGAGAGAGGACTGATGGGCTTACTTCAGCAGAGTTTAAATACTCCAGACATTCTTAAGGGACGATAATTATATTTTTTTTGGATAATTCAATAATTACAATGGGGTGGGGGTGGGGGGGGTAGTTTGAGGCCTAGATTTCTCCATTGGAAATATCAGAAGGTGCCAGTTGATTTTGCAATGTCAATAGTTAACACTACGAGTTGTCTAGAATCACCAAAAGAAAGTGGCAGACAGCTGAAGAAGCTCAATTGCCTTCAGAATTAAGTCATTGCCCTGTTCTAGTTTGCTGAGGTAAGAGTGGGTATGGTTATCTTTTATCCTAATGGCTAAAAGAGGCCGCTTACCAGTCATCTTAAGCATTGTGGGCAGGCACAATTTACAACCATTTCACACAAATCAAATTAAACAAACTAAACATTTCCAATATATAATCAAACATTCATAGCTAATTCCATCCTAGCATTAGTCCTGCCTTTTCATGATTTCACAATTAAACCCCACATTATACATTCACATAGTACACAATACTAATCAAAGAAGTTGATTACCACATTGATGAAAGACCCACTCAGCCTCTCTCTAAGAAAACACAGTGAATAATTTACCAACAACAGTAAAAATCCTTAACACATAAATATTAAATAAAGAGAGTACCTAACACCAGCACCAATAACAGCTACTCTTTTAGCAGAACCTGCAAAATTTCAAGAACCCATTATATCATTACATCATTAATCAAAGAAAAATCCTATCTTAAAACCAACCACACTTTGAATCTCAAATTTCGTACGGCATCAGACAATTGAAAAGGGTACTCGGCAAACATAAGGAAAAAAAAAAAAAAAAAACCGGCATTTACAGTACTAAAGACACTGATTATAAAGAATTACAAACTTTTTCTCTTGTACTTTGTTACTGAGAGAGAGACTTACCGTTCTTCTTATTTTCTTTGGTAGCTGAGGCCATTTCTGTTGTGTGTGTGATTAGAAGACAAAGGCAATGTTGCTGCTGCTAAATTCAAAAGACATGAGAGAAGAGGAGATATTGATAGACAGAGTAGAGCAACTCTCTGTTTTTTTTTTTTTTTTTTTTCTTGTAAATGGTTGGTTTGACTTTGAGGATAGATTTTCCAACGTGGGCTGTTTTTAAGTAGGCTCATAAAAACAGGCCTGGAATAGTCCATATAAGCAATGCGTTTCCTTCCATCTTTATATTACTCCATAATTGGATTTCCTTCCAAATAAGCTTTGGGCCTTTGGCCCACCCAGCATTGGATTTCCCTCCATCTTTCCTTCAAGAACTCATATGAGTTATGAAAAAACTACTTTCTTCATTGAATATCCTCACAATCTTTTCCCACAATTTTCAATTTTTTTACAAAAATACTGCTAAACTCATTTTGTTGAAACTAAAAATGTTAAAGAGTTTGTTGAGGTTCAAAACATCACAGCCCAAGGCCCAAAGAGATAACACACTGGACTAACCCCATGAGAAATAAAAGAGTTGAACTCACGCAATGAAGAAAGAAAAAAAAAAAAAAAGAAATGGATGAGGGGCCCAAAGAGGTGGGATCCAAAGACCCATGGAGGAACAAGCTTTAAAACCCATGAAGCAAAGGAAAGGCTCAGTCGACCAAGATCAGTAAGCCAAAAGAAGCCCAATAGGAAGAACTGGGCAGGGATCCCAGAGACTGCCAGGGGCCCGGGATCCCTAGGATGCACAACACAGCCTAAGTATGATTGAAACGGCTCAAAGGAAAGTACCAAAGAGCACAAAGAACGAAGGACAGATGAGTTCCTCTCAAGCACCTAGTGATACAATAAAGAATCAAAAGATATAAAGCAACCATTCATAAACAAAGGAGTAGTACCTCAAGGAACTCAGAACGAGAAAACTATAAATGGAAGTTGCTTAAAGGAAACTTTCAACCCAGTAGAAATGGATTTTGCCCACTTGGGAAAAATGACAAAACGGAGGACGGCCAAAAGCTGGGTCTGAAAATGTAAAAAGTTTTAAGAAACGTGAAATTGAGAACAACTCTCTAAGCACACCCTGGAAGGGAAAGTCGGTCATGGGCTTTCAAAGAAACAACACCCAAAAAAGGAGATTATGAGAAACAAGAAAAGGTTCAACCTTCCAAGTGATAGGCACAAAACGAGCTCTGGTACCTAGGAAGGGACAAAAAAGAGAAATCACTGGTATCCCGGAGCCCTATAAAGAGAGAAGCAACCAACGTTGAAGGCAGATTCAGCAATAGGAAAATCATAATAGAATCATTAAGATAACTCTATAAAACTCAAGGAAAACAGAGAAACATCTCCCAGTATCCCGAGAACAGCCACTATAGCACTTACTCGAATTCAAAAGGATTCAAACTTTGTAAGTCTTGGGGCTTAAATAGCCATCTAAATCTGTAATTTTTGAGCTTATTTGAACCTTGTATCACGTCTTAGTGAGCACATTGTAATTATGATTAAAGAAAATTAACAAAGTACCTCTCATTAATTCGGAGATCCTTAATCATTGTTTTGCGTATTTCTCGATTATTTTGCATTTTCTTTGCTGTTTTCGTTGTCATTTAATACAGATATTCTCGTTTGTTAGTTTATTTATGTTGTAGGAAACTTGCTATGTGCTCTATGCACCTCTTGGTTCTTAAACAACCCTTTAGCTGCGGTGAACCAAGCTCAGTCCACTAAATTACAATTATTTGGCCCAGGATCCTTGGGCTGGTGTGCTGAAGAAAAAGGCATGCTCACAGAGTTGTTTTCTTATTCTATTTTTATTCTCACATTTTTTTATATATATTGAAAATGAAAATGAGAACAAAAAAACAAACCCAAACATGCTTTTCATAAGTGAGTCCCACAAAAAATAGGAAAAGCAAACATAAATACACTATGTTTTCAAAGGAACCAAAAATCTCAACTCATTTTAAGAAGTGGTTTTTTATTTTTCCTCATAAACCCTATTCTAAGTTTCTAACACGCCCCTTTTGCTTTTGGGCAGCTTCACCCCACCACGACGATGCCGTAACATTTTCCACAAATGCAACTTCTTTTTACCACCACGTGGCCCATTTCCCAACCTGGTGATCCCACCTTTAGAACCCTTTGATTTCTTTGAATGTTGCACATGCTTCAATAGCCCTTCCATCAAACCATGAAAATGTCCAACCTGATGCTTCCGTGGCAAACTAGTCACCGCTGATTTCTTCACCTTTTGAATCGCTCTAACATGCACATCCCTATGGTGTAACATTTTCTGACCATTCTCATCATCATCATGGTGATGATGGTGATGGTGATGATGATGATGAAATATAAGTCCTAATTTGTTCTTGAATTTCCTTAACCGCCCGATTGATTTTTTTGGGCTTCTCCTACGGCCTGATTTGAATCTTCTAGTAAGACCCGCATATGGACCGCTTTTAATATCTTCTGAGCTACTTTCACTTGTAATTACAATCCTTCTCGAAGTAGGACCAATGTAATCGTAGCTTTCATTACTAGCCCAGCTACTTTCACTTGTGGGACCAATGTTATGATGTGCTTGAGTTTGACTTGGCAATGAGTAACCATAGCTTTCAATACTGCTCCCACTACCTTGATTTTTCTCACTAGCCCAACTAGTTTCACTTGTGGGACCAATTTGATGGTAGGTCCGAGTCTGACTTGGCAATGAGTAACCAAAGTTTTCACTACTACTCGCACTACTACCTTGTTTATTAATAGTAGAGAAGTAAGAATCTGAAGAAGAGCTAGGACCCACTAATTCATCAAGCACCTGATGTGGCAAGATCTTGTTGTGTGGACCCATATGGTTGATCTTGTGGGTTCCTTTTCTTTGATCTAGTCCTAGTAGAGTTGGCTTGATTACCATCTGAGGTGGCAGTTTTTTCTGACTAGGACCGAGAGAAGAAGTGGACCCTATTGATTGAGGTGGCATGGATGGTCTAGATCTGACCACCTTCCTAGTTGTCTTTATCTCGGTCATAAGATCTTTTTGTTTTTCACTCTCTTTGGAAGGCTGACTCATAGGAAACCTCAACCCGTGAACATAATCACCACTTTGACTCATTAAATCGTCATTCTGACTCACTGCTCGACTCAATGACCCAATTCTACTCCTCACACTTGGCCAGCCACGTGCTCTTGAAAACAATTCACCGTCCCCAACACCACCGATCTGACTCGCTGGCTGACTCAGAGAATAAATGGGCTTGCGTGCTGGGCTCAAACGACTATCATGTTTCCTGCTGAGTTGACTCGCCTGCTGACTTGGCAATTCATTTTGACCCAGACCCAAAGCTACAGGCTCTCCAAGATAGCCCAGCTCGCTTTTTTTAACAAACCCATCTCTTGTGTGTGTCAAAGGAGTAACTGGCTTAGACATCACACCCAAACTTGCACTAGTCGTGTTAGAATCCACAATCCCAGAACAAGGTTTTAAAGCTGAAATGTGAGATTCAACTTGTTTGATTGTACTAGCAACATCCTTTGAAAAATCACTGGCCTGGTCCTGTTTTTTATTCCCAAGTCCTGGTTCAATAAGCCCAGTTGCCAAATAGCTTGATGAACTAGCAATGCTTGGACTATGTTGGAGTTCATGCATTCTTTTCTGTGTTGGGTTCTCTTTCACTTGTGGTATTTCTTTTGCTTGCACATTGGCCACATTAGAAGGGCCTAACTGGTTGTGCAGTTGATGTTGACGAGTACTGTTTAAGTTTGAACTTGTGGCTCTAGCGTTAGCTATGCTGTTTGTGTCCTCAACTGAGTTCTGCCTCTTCATACTGCTTTGCTCATAAATCCAACATTGTTGCCTTCTGCCCTCGGGTTTGTTTGAAGAAATGCTGGGTTTAGAGAGCATGGAAGTTGCTTTCTTTGGTGTTGGTTTCCTGGGTGGCAGCTCATCTTTCTGTGAAGTAACTGATTGGAAATTGGACCCTTTGCTTGAGGCTTGAGTAATGATGGGAACAGATGTTGGAACAGGAGGGTTTAACTTTAGCATAGCCTTTGGTGTGTTAGAGACACCAGATTGTGCTGCTATAATCTGTGATACCAGCATGAGAAAATAAATTAGGCAATAATCCTTTGCCTATTAAGATAATAGGATCCAATAGCATACTTTGTTTTCTTAAGTACAGTCTGCTCTAGAAACAAAACCAACAAGAACTTCATTCACAGTACTGAATGACAAAATGTACCTTTGAATGGGTCTCAAATACTCTTTCTGTTGTATTGTCAAGCAGAGTTTTCAAAAAAAGTTGTGCTTTCTCATCCAACTGTTTAAGAAGAAGAAGATCATGTTAAGATTAAGTCATACCGCACTAAATGTTTTTTATGTTGCTATATACTATAAGACGTCCATTCCTTGGGAGTAAAAGTAGGGGAAAAAAGATAGAAAATGCTAAAACTACTACCAATTTTCTTATATATATATAAAAATAAAATAAAATAAAATAAAATAAAAACCTTACAAAATGAAGTGACAATGAATGTAATTTGTGTCAGCACAATAACATAATAAATATTTTTTTTGGTTAAATTTTTTTCTCATGTCTAAAAATTGACACATTGGTTTGTAGAGCTTATGTAGTAAATTTTGTAGTATTGAAAGCACCACTCAAAAAAAATATCAAGAAGAAAGAAAAAACAACTATACTCAACAAATGATTTCTTCATTAAGGATAAGTCACAGACTGCAGAGAAGAAATCAAAAACAGTGAATGGCAAGAAGAGTTCCGAAGATATTACTCACCACCAAAAGATTCTTTATAACTTATTATGTTATCTTATCTTTTATTTGATTTTTTGAATGGTTTGTTATAGAAACAGAATCCCTCACCTGTTGCACTAATAATAAAAGACATGAGATGTAAAACTAAACGATTATATCGGTGAATACAACAACAGATGGTTGTTTTTCTAGAATTTATCTTCTATCTCAGAAACTATATTCTTCACACATTTTCGATTCTTCAAAGTATCTATAAAGACTATAATCAAATCATGCAACCAACAAAGAGGTACAATTCAAGATTCTTCAAAAGGATAGAGTATATTACCACCACAATGCCTGGGGTGAAAAATTAAAATTAAGAAACAAATAAAAGAAAAAGTTTATTAATTGCTTGTTGTTTATTTTTCCCATAACCAAAATAAAGAGTGTGGTACTGAAGTAATACAATTGAAAGTCAAGACTTCATGACATGGTAAGTCAAAGGAAAACAGATTGTTTCGAGATAAGAGAGCTTACATTTTCTGAACTTTTGCTTTGCAGGCCTTGACCAATATTTTGAAGGAGCCCATATAATTGTCTCAAGGCAAGGAGATCAGATTCTACTTTCTCAAGTTCCATCTTTCCTCATTGAAAAATCTGTAAAATATATTGAAATCAAGTTTAGCCACAACCATAAAACTTCATTAAAGGAAGGAGGCACAGTTATTTCCTAGTTTAGGGGTTGGAAGTTGGAACCTTATATAATTGATTGTTTGGTAAAACAATCCAATTTCAACCTCTATAGAGGAGGCAAAAAGAATCATAATAAAGTAAATTGATGAAACCGTGGAAGTGTGTCATCTATATGGGGCATAATTTCATCCCAAAGGTCCCAAACATGGCCACTACACCAAAATCATCATTCTGCAGGCAATGTTAGCATACAAAAAAAAGGACCATTTAAGAAAACAAGTTTTTGATACAACACACACACGCATGAACCATGCCCCTAGTTGTATTTACATATATAATGGAATTTAACCAAGAGAATATAATTATAACAAACAAAAAACAAAACAAATCACACATAAAAATCTAGAACACATATATTCAAAAAAAAGCAAAAAAAAAAAAAAAAAAAAAAGAACTTGAACAAAACCCATATAAAATCTAGAAAAATGGAGTTAATTCAGACTCAAAAAATTAAAATTCTCACATACACTGATACACCCAATTTTTAACAATCCAAATCATCAACCCAGACGTTTAATACAAACCAACCCAAAAAAGACAAACCAAAATATCAAATCATTCCCAATAAATTAATTCAACTATGAAGAAGAATGAGTTAGTTTAATCAGAGTAAGTACTCACAAGCAACTGCTCTACATATGGAAGCTATGAAAGCAAATGGTTAATGATGAATCAGAAAAACAAAACGTGCCATCTTCTCCATTTCCTGCCTTGTTTTGGTCTGGTTTTGGGTAACACAAACAGGGAAGGGCTTTTGGAAACACTAACACTTTTGTTTTGTGAGGAAATTTTTGGCGGTTGGGAACGTTGAGAATAGGTGTCTATTGATGAATGAGAGTGACTACACGTGTACTATGAGTAATGAGTATTTTTTTTTTTGGGGATATATATGAGTAATGAGTAATGATTGTGTTTGTTTGTTTGTAAATGGTTTAAGGATAGATTTCAATTGTTTATCAAAAAAAAGGATAGATTTCAATTATCAAAAAAAAAAGTATAGATTTTTCATTGTGGGCCATTATTAAGTAAGCCAGACAGGTCTGAAATTGTCCAAATTAAAATAGATAAACAAATGATTTTTTCCTTTTATATCTTATCTATACTATTATTTAAGAAGTTTTTTTTTGTTTAGATTCCTCATTTTTTAGTTCAAAAATGTCCTTACACCCATATATTTAATTAAAGACAAAATTAAAGAACAATTCAATAAAAATGCAACTCTAACTCTCACTAAAATATTGTCTAAAAAATAGAATCTTAATTTTCAAATTGATTTATTCACTTATAAATTAGATTTTCAAAATAAAAATTATACATATATATATAAAATAAAATAAAAACATAATTTTTTCCCTACAAAATAGGACCACTAATAAAAATAAATAAAAAAAACTCTTCCCACACACGTGTGATGAGGCTAGTTCTTCTAAAATTGCTAACCCGCACTCACAATAGTCTCACCACTTTCTTTTCTCTTTAATTTGAATGCTTGAATTGTAAAGATTATAGATTTATGCTGTTTCTTTTCAATATATTTATAGCATACCAAGGCCTTATTTTAATGCTTTGCAGACACAGCCTATGTATTGTTTGATATATTGATTGATTCAGACCATGATGATGGCTTCCAATATTTTTGGAAGAATTCAAAACTACCCTCTGTTGCTGTACCAGACTGCATTGTTTAGAAGAAAGAATGGTGCTTTATTATATTGCACTATGAAAACCACAGAAGCCCAAACAGCCGCTCAACAAAAACAAAAGCCTCCAATCAAAGTTTTACCTCGTACCCAGATTGATAAAATCTTAAAAGACTATGAAGCAATAATCGGTATAGAAACTCATGTCCAGCTCAACACTCACCAAAGCCTTTTGTGGCTGTCCTTAAAATTTTGGGACTCCAACAAATACTAGTGTTTGCCCCATTTGCATGGGTATGCCTGGTGCTTTGCCAGTTTTGGACTCAAAAGGTCATTGAATTGGCGGTGAAACTGGGTCTTGCACTGAACTGCAAGTTCTCTCTAAACTCAAATTTTGATAGGAAACAGTACTTTTACCCGGTCCTTCCAAAAGGGTACCAAATATCTCAATTTGATGTTCCAATTGCAAATGGTGGTTACATTGATTTGGATATTCCTGTGGAGTTTGGTGGTGGGCATAGGAGTTTTGGCATTACAAGGGTTCACATGGAGGAAGATGCAGGCAAGCTGCTTCATTCAGAAAATGGAAGTTTTGCCTGCGTACCGTACCAATTTTTACTATATTTTATATTTTAATCATGATAAATTATCAGATTCTCTAAAAAAAGTACTAAAAAATAATAGATTTAATTATTTGAAAAGTACTAAAAAAAAATAATAAATCTAATTATTTGCTGATTATCCTAACACTCCTCTTGTGCCATGTGAGCCCATATTCTCCCTTAATTGGTGGGGCTCAATACATAGATTTTTAATTTTTTAAATAAGACGTAAACTAGAAACACGGATAGAACTCTCTACTATGATGTTATAATAAATTATTGGTTCACCTAAATATTTAAGCAATTAGAAAATAGTAAATTTAATAACTTTATTATTATGATTATTATAACAAACTATATTCTCCTTTTATTTTCAAGAATATTTATTGCTGACTGTTTTCATGTTTAATCAGGTTCCAAGTGTTAGCCATGTGATTTGTGGGTTAATTAACTTAAGTTGATTCTATAAGCATGCTAATTTTGCAATTTATTGCCTTATTATCTAGCGTAATGCATGAGTTGGTAGGCATTTCAAAAAGAAAATTTGTTTGTGACACGTATCTCATATATAGATTTAGAAGAGTGGCAATTGGTTATTATTATTATTCTTATTTTGATGATTCAATAATTGGGGAGGGGAGATTTGAACCCTAGATATCTCATTTTGAAACACTAAGAGATGCCAACCAGTTGAGCTACAAGACTCTTGGCGAAATTGGTGATTACTATGTATATTATAGACTTGTTGATATGGTTGATTTTGTTGCAGGTTGATTTAAATAGAGCAGGGAGATTGTTTCAGAACCTGATATGAGAACTGGTGTTGAAGCTGCAGAATATGCAGCAGAAATACAGAGGTTAGCTGATTATTTGGGAGTGAGTAATGGCAAAATGCAAGAAGGTTCACTTCGTTGTGATGTGAATGTCTCAGTTTGACCAATTGGGCAATCACAGCTTGGGACAAAGGTAGTTTAATTCTTGCTTCTTACTGTTATAGGAGGAAAAAAAGTCTTATTTGAGCTAGAGCTCAATGCATTTGATGTGCATAGTAATTGGCAGTGCGCTGGTGCCTTAACTAAGCCCCTCTTGTATTGTCAGGTTGAGATAAAAAATCTGAACTCTTTTTCGTCAGTCAGCAGGGCTATTGATTTTGAAATTTCAAGGGAGGTGCTTCTTCATAGCCCAAGGCCAGAGTGATCAAATTACACAGGAAACTCGTCTCTGTGAAGAAGGCGCTCAGGTTATTGCTACATCTTGCTTTTATTCTAGTGATGTAGTGGAAACAAGTACTAGATTTATAATTCACTTGGTCATTTTGTGTCTACTTTATGTTCCATTAACCTGTGTTATACTTTTTAGAAAACAGTTACAATGAGGAAAAAGGAAGGGCTTTCTGATTATCTATATTTCCCAGAACCAGACCTTCGAGGAGTTACTCTCACTAAAGAATATGTCAATAGTATTCATGATTCATTGCCTGAACTTCCAGAAGTGAAGCATAGAAGGTATGAGAAGATGGGCCTAAGCATGCAGATGTTCTTTTCCTAGCAAAATGACATTAATGGGAGCCCTCCTCATTACTTTGAATGTTTTTACTATCTGGGGACTGCTCAATTGGCATTTACAAGCTTTTGCTTTACACATTCAGGATTTTGAAGGTAAAGGTCAACCAAATAAAATAGAAAAAAAAACCTCTATGATTAAAAACAGTCTCTTATTACTTATCAAAAAAGAAAGAAGAAGAAAAAGAGAAGAGAAGGAAAAACCCAATTCATATTCATTACATAAAATTAAAGGAATGGTTAATAAAAATAAGAACAGCTTTGGTTAGTCTAGAGAGATATTGGCACTGGCAGTGAGAAACAATATTATTTTGATTTTTTTTTTAATTGTTGCATAATTTGTAATTTTTAGCTTCCAAGGAGTAGGTTTAGGAATTAGTCAGATGTAATGCTTTCTATTCAATGGGGAACTTCAATAAGTTTTCTATATTTCCAGAAGCTTTGAAGTTTGTATGAGATTTTTTGCTATACAATAATTCCCAATGTAGAATTGTGCCTAAGGTCCTTAATCTACATGCATTTATTCAAAATGAGATGCAAGTAAAAAAGTGGAAAGAGAGAGAGGTAGAGAGAGAGAGAGAGAGTTAGCTCTTAATCCTGTAATAGAAACTCCAAAATTTGTTTATTCATGTATTTCAGTCATATATCACAAGCTTCAAGCATTTTCCATGTGCCTCTTGAATGTCTCAGGATTTGAAAGGTGGCCAAGTTCATTTAAGCCTCTAATGCTGTACCTTGAGGCATTTGCCTTAGTCTGTCTTGGAGGCAAGCCTGAAAGATATTTCTTGCATGCCTTTATGACCATGTATCTGTTGCTTTAAAGTATTTGTTTTGGACATGTGTCATGCTCGAATGATCTGAGATATGGGTCTTTTGCTGAATGAATGTCTCAGGTTGCAAAAATTTTTGTTGCAACTATTGCAAAGGGATCTGATGTGAAGCTGGCTGCCAATTGGATAATGAGTGATATTGCTGCCTACATGAAAAATGAAAAGTTGACCATAAATGAGATGAAGTTAATCCCCCAGGAGCTAGCTGAGTTGATAGCTTCAATTAAAGGTGGTATCATTAGTGGAAAGATAGGGAAAGAGGTAAGAGTTTGTCTCTGTACTAATGATTACTACATACTACATTTCAAATTTCATTTGAACTCTGATGTCCTTGTTGATCATCATATGCGCATCTGTCATTGGATCACATTTGTAAATATTTGTCCTAGTTTTTTTGTTTTTTGTTTTTTGGGTCTTGTCAATTCACTTTATTTGTAAATATCTCATCAGTATAAAAGATTTTCTTCTTTTTTCTTCTTCTACTCCCCTTTCCTCCCTTTTATAATGTTATTGGATCATAAGAGTCTCTCTAATCTGAGTCCAAATCTTCTGTCTCACTCTTCCTACTCTATTATATACTCCACAAATAAAAACATGCCACATGTCCATCTATTTTACTTTTCCCTAAATTTATGCCTTCTATTATTTCAATTTCCTAAAATAAATAAATAAATAACTTATCTTATTTAGGTAATTGAAATAATAGAATGCATAAATTTAAGGAAAAATAAAATAGATAGACATGTGGTATGTTTTTATTTGTGGAGTATATAGTGGAACAGGAATAGTGGGATAGAAGATTTGGACTCCTCTAATCTAACATATAAGTAGGTAAAATATCAAATAACACTTGCCTAGATTAGGCTTGTAATAGCATGTGGCTTGAGGGACTTTTAAAGATCACAAAGGAGCAAGATTATAAGATTTTTTTTTATTGGTAAGCTATACAAGCATTGAACCATAACCTCATCCTCCTACTTTTTTCTTACGAGGGGAGGAGGTGTCATTTGAGCTAGAGTTCCTTGTTGGCAATGTTTTAAGATATGGCAGCTGCAAAATATGGGGGATAAGTTTTAAAACTATAATATCATTGGGACCTTATGATAGTTTAGGAATGAGCTCAATTGGTGTCTGGGGGACTCAGGTTTCTGCAGGTATAGATTTTGTGGTTGTGCTTAGTGGGGGCATGGTGCTGTGTTAGCCTGTCTAAGTGAATAGAAAAGGAAGCAAGACCTTATTATAGTTTTGCTATAATCCTATCCTAGTCTTGTTTGGGCACTTTTTACCATTCTGTTTTCTTTATGAATAAGTATTAGTGCTTATCAAAAATATATATATTCTTACTTTATAATTTATAATTTGCATATATTGTTTGAACTACTAGCCTAAGGTGGAACCATTAAGGGACTAATAAAAGAAAAGGAATTGGTTCAGGTAAGTTACTTATAGTAACTTGTACAGATATTTCTGCTGTTTTAATTCAAAAAAAAAGTATAGCCACAATCCTTCTCAAATGATAAAAAGCAAACTTTTATTTCCCATACCCTTGCCATGAAATGCTCACACAAGATGTCTAAATTTGAAATACCTAGGATTGGCTGCTCAATTTTAAGGGTTACATGGTCTTGGACTAATGTAAGAGTGAGTAAGCAGGAAGCAAGAACAACTAGTTTTAGTGGATGTCCTTGTATCTGAGGACTTTAATGAAACAAAACCCTTTGAAGTAGGATTTGTCAATGGGATTGCTTATATTATGATGCAAGGAGCACCAAAATCTTTAAGATTTTTTTTTTTTTTTTTTGAATTTGAAATTATTTATTTTTTTGAATTTGGTTTTACTGTTGAGAGTTTAATAAGCATTTCAATATCTTGGAGATATGGTACGAGCAAGAGAAGCTGAATGGTTTTTAAGCTTGTGTATAATTGAACTTTGAGTACGCTAGTTGACCTGAATTCAGCCTATTCAGGTTATGTTAATGTGATATGAGCTAAAACTTGAACTTCTTTACGGATCTAACTGAGGTTGGTTAGCGGCCTTATTTGATCATCACTTTTATGTTAACAAGGTATACTAAGGTTCCATGCATACTGAATTTGACCACAATATATTAACGGACTCTCCAAGTATAAACTAATTCACATTTAACCCGTCTTATAAAATCCATAAGTCCAATTAATGGAAGCCTAATTCTATCATTCTCCTACTTGGGCAACATTAATTGGTGATTCGGTGTATGTAATTTTGAAAATGATTCTCAGCTTTCAGGTGTATATAATTTTTTTTTCCCTCATGTGAGGCTTCTGGCTTATATATTAATTTAAGGTTGAAATTTTCAGAATGGGGTGAGTCCATATGTGTTTGAAAGACAAAAAAAATTTTAAGTAAAAATTAAAGAAAAGAAAAAAGAATGAAAGTTAAATTGGACAGAAAAATCAAAATCACATTGTTTTAAGCGCTTAACAAAACTCATTTGATGGAAGTGAATGGAAGGACCACAAGGAACACAGAATGAAAATTGAGGAGAAAGTTTCAAAAAATCTAAAATTAAAAGGATAAAAAGAAAACCACGTAGAGAGTATAATTTGTAATTTAGCCTTATTATTTATATTACTACCATTATAAGAAAACAAAGCGAGAAACATGCCATTGAGAAATGAAGGCTTGCTCGTGTACATAACCACAAAGCTGCTACTGCAATTGAAGCAGCTTTGAAAAAAAAATATATATATATATATATAACTACTTTTTTCTTTCACAGGCTGCTACTGCAACTACCAAAATTTGCCACTATTTCACATTCTTGTGATGACAATCATTGTCAGCACGTCCGTCTTTTGTTATAGCGTCCACTCTTTTCTAAGTGAAGCTCTCCATATCACAAGTTAACATGCCGCTCTTTGTTATAGCATCCTTTCCTCTACAATTCTATTACCAATCAAGCTATAGTTTAAACTACTAAACTAGCCAACCATTGGATTCAATGGTGGAGTTATTGCAACGATCTATGGCTCCACAATCTAGAAAAATAGTCAAGATATGAAAAGCCAATGCTTTTCACAAAACATGCACAATAACACACATATTTTGGGATTTAAGACAATGGCCTCAAAAATAAGATATAGACACGACCCAGTGTTTGCTGGGTCTCATAATTTGGTCGACCTCAAACTGTACGTGAGAATAAATTTGCACTTTACATCTAGAAAAGAAACATATTTCAAAGAATAATTAATCCAAGTTCAAAAAAAAAAAGTACAATCATCCTCATCTTTTACATAAGTTTAATGTAGCTTAGACTAGTGTAGTCTGAGGAGTCCTCATCTCCAATATTCCACCATTCTTGCCGATTACTTCTAAGGAAGCAATTGCCTCATCTTGTCGGTTATCCTCAATCAAAGAAATACCCCTGCAACAGTGCTCAATGTATTCAAAAAGGTGGAGAATTGATTAATAAAATTAGTGAGTGTTTTGAGCATAGATGCAAATTGGACTTTGTTAATTTATGCCAAAACACTTTTTTTGTTATAAGTAGTTTATGCCAGAAACTCATAGAGCAACCAAAGATTACATTTTTTTTTTTAAGATTTTTAAAAGGGTTTCCGGAGGAATGCAACATTACATAAATTTCCTCTGCCAGAAACATATACAGCCAAAGAAAAATCATGAATCTGGGTGATTTTCCTTTATAGTTAAGAGAACTCAGTAAGCAATCATTCCATATAAGAGTTCCAGCAAAAAATCACTAAAAATAAAACACTAGTGAACATACGTACAGTGTCTGAGCTTCACATCACTACATCAAAAAATGTCTATTACATCAAGTGTTAATACAACAAAATATGTACATAGTAGTTTTAGATAAAATATCACATCTACAAGTTAAAATGGTTGCAATAGTAACTTAAAAGCGTCAAACTATTGCATCAACAATAATAAGTTGCAATAACTTATAATTTTCAGTTGCAATAGAAGTTATAATATATTAGGAAAAATTGTTGCAATAACTTAAAATGAAAGAATCATTGCAATAAATTGATACAAATTGTTTTTACAATCTACTGCAACGAAAATTTTGAACTAATAGCTTATTGCAACGAAGTTACCATTTCAATAATTTGATATTAATTCTTTTACAATCTATTGCAATGACAAACATGTAATTGCAACGAATATTTCGTTGCAATAATTTGATATCAATTATTTCATAGTCAACCGCAGTGATAAAATGAATTAATTATCTTTTACAATAAAGGTATCATTGCAGTAATTTAATCCGACTTATTTTGTTTAATTATTTGCAATATATGACAATAAGTTTCATGAAGTAATAGCCTATACTTACAAGATATTCAAAATAGTAAATTGTTTATTGCAACAGTATATATATCATTGCATCAAAGTTATTATTAAAATATTTGGAGTTTATTACAACAAAAATTTTTGTTGTATAAACCTATTACCTCAAATTTTATTGCAACATCTTGTATCAACTATTGCAATGACTCTAATGCTATTGCAATGATTTTTTTCGTTGCAATAAACGTTTTTTGTTGTAGTGTTAACATTTTCCTATATATATTATAGTCTTTAACACTCCAATTTCTACTGGGATTTTCACTCCTTTATGTTGTTGTAACCCTTGTAACTCAAATCAAGTTCAATCCTCTAATTAAATTAACCATTCAGCCAATCTTCCTAAGGATTTCTCCCTTGTACGTGCTACGTTCATCAGGACCCTTAAGCTGGTAATTTCTAGTATACTCATGTGAAAGAGAGGGTGGTTGCGTTGAATATAAGAACGTAGCTAAATGCTATGAGGAAGAGAAACCACCAAAAATAGTTGGAGATCAACTGTGACCAGAGGTGTTTCAAAACAATTGAATAAAGATATATAGGGTTTTAACTAAGATAAGGTAGTTTTTGAGATGTGACAAAATGGGTAGGCGGTGGCCGCTTAATAACTGTTGCTAGCTAGGAATTCAGCTTACCTTAATCAAGAGATACGTGTACAAGTTAGGAAACTATATATTTGAAGAGATAACGTGTACAAGTTAGCAAAATAAAAGAGAAATAGTACTACTAGTACTAATACGTGTACATGGTTTATAAACTTTCCTATTTCTAGCTAGGATTGGAGTTGGAGCTGGAATAGTTTAAATTAATGAATTAATTGTTTTTTCCTCTTTCTTTTTCCAGTCCAAAACGATTGCAAGAATGGGGTGTCTTCATTACTTGGTACAAATTAATATGGAGGGTCCTAAGCTTGGCGTAGCAGTTGAAAATTCAAACAACTTTAATTTCAATAGAAATTTGATTAAAGCAAATGTAGTGGTAATTGAAATATGCATTTGTATATGTGTTATTGTGCTTATTTGGCTAATAAATTCGATAGTTACAATTTATTTTTTTGAAAAAATGGTTGCAATTTATTATTTACTTATAAATTCATTAGTTTTTCCCCTTTAATTTTCTACTATCAATTAATTTGTTAGTTTTTCTATATATTTTTAAATGAATCATTACCTTTTCTATTAATTCTTTTAGTAAAAAGCCAATTTTGGAACTCTGACAGTGACACATTTAAGCGGTTTGAGGTTCTTTTAGAATTTGGGATTGTGCCACACATATATTCATCCTTGCTAATTAATTGTGCATCCTTGTTAATGGGGGACTTATTTAGCTTGCGTAAAATTTGTAAATGTATACAAAAAAGAAAGAAAGAAAAAAAAGAGACTAAACTTGGTCTTATTCCAGTTTGAAACAAAATGCAAGTCAATTAAATACGAATTGTATGTTCTCAACAACTAGTTTTTGATACTTCTTAAACAAAATCTAACTTCTATTTTTAGTAATATTTTAACTTGCACATCAAAAAAACTATTCAATTAAGTAAAGTACTAGCAATTCATCCATGATCAGCAATTACAAAGTGTCAAAATCCATTAACAAATGAATTCTATTGATTTACCTTAACGTAGAATGCCCATATAATTAAAGATTTAGCTTTCACTTCATTCTGATTTGAAATGCCCATGAAATAAATGACTAAACTTGGTCATATTTTGATCTAACAAGAGAGCTCAATTAAATGATATGTGCATAGTCACCGATTAGCCATTAACAATCTTTTAAACAAAATTTACTTTCACTATTTATATTTTAACTTACACATCCAAGGTAAATCTATATAATATTCTTCTATGTTATACATCTTGATTATGTTACTCACTATGATCATAATCATTTATTTCAAATGTTTTAATTTAAGAATTTTATTTATTAATTTTTATTTAAAAAAAGATAAAAATTTAAACACTTACAAATGGTAGATATCATACCTAAAAATTTTAAGTAATAATTTTATAAAATTTATACATTACTTGTAAGTTTTCAAAACACATCTTTCCTTTCTTCATTTCTCCTCTAAAATAGACCATAAAAAAAGAAGATATTTATCTCACATCCGGATAAGAAAAGTGTTTGCGTGCGTTTAAAAGCCAATATTGTGTATCCAAAAGTTAGCTCTTATAGATATACACCACTTGTTAAGTCATCAAAACATGTATTTCATTTCCCAAATAAAATAAGCTATCAAAAAAATGAATACTAATAGTGTTTAAACTATGTATTTTTTTTTTTTGAATTTATGACTTCCCATCCTCATGTGAAATCAAAATAGAATATAAATGGGTAAGAATTAGGAATAGTATTTAGGTGCTATTTTTTAGGTTCCTCTTTTTAGATTTTGTCATGTGGCTTTTATCTCATGAAATGAAAGAGCATTTTTTTAATTAAGTGACCACATATCAAAATCTTAAAAGAAAACCCTAAAGAACCACACTTAAAATACTATATATAAATTTTGTCCAATATAAATTCTCTTGCCACTAGAAAGCTTGGGGCCCAGGGTCACAACTTGATTTGCTATAATGGGGACCATCTATTTATCACAATCAATTTGGCTTCATATGGTATGATAGCTTAGCAACATAGTATTTGTTCTTTTCTTTAATTCTTTTCTCTCAACGGAGATAGGTACGGTCTTTGTTACCTTATGATGGGCCCCACAGAACGGCACCGTACGAAATCGTATCATTTAGCTTTTCTTTGGGGATTTCGCGGAAGTTGCATGCCTAAAAACTGTTTAACATATGCACTTCGATAAATATTTAAGGCTATTTGGTTGCTTATAAATATTTAAGGCTATTTGGTTGCTTAACAGTTTTCGTTACTTAAATAACATAACATATATTTTTACAATATTTTGTTATTTATATGTATTTTTGTCCTTAATTTTATCCTTTAATTCTTTCACCGCATCCCATCTTCTTTCTCAACTCACCCCGTGTCCTTTGATACACACTTCTCACCTGTTAGATTAAAGAGTCATTGAACCAGGGTTGTATCGGATTTGGACTGGACCTAGGCTTTCGTAGTACAAACTTAACTTAACACATTGACATTTGGATTCAACAAGATCAGTGAGCTCAAGGAACAACGTGACAGTGATGTTCAACTTCAATGCCATTCCAACTTTGGTCAATATATATATATATATATATGAGTTGTGTTAACTTTGCGGAGAGAAAAAATATTTAAATAACCAAAAGGACTAGTTTTATGTCATTTTCATTTATTGATTTAATTTTTTTATTAAATGAGACTCACTTTTGTACAATCTTAACAAGCACTTATGCGGTGCTTGTTAACATTTTCCTATATATATTATAGTCTTTAACACTCCAATTTCTACTAGGATTTTCACTCCTTTATATTGTTGTAACCCTTGTAACTCAAATCAAGTTCAATCCTCTAATTAAATTAACCATTCAGCCAATCTTCCTAAGGATTTCTCCCTTGTACGTGCTACGTTTATTAACCAAAAACCAATTAGATTGACCTTCTTCAGAAATTGCACGAATACAAACTGTTTTTCTCAAAGAAAAGGAGGAGGTGGTGGTGGAAGATGGTGATGGTGATGACGATGAAGATCGTGACACCGACCTTTTCCTTCTTCCTCTTAGGGCAACGAACGCAGACATTGGTACTTTGAAGATTCTAGGGTTTCGTTGATGGAGTTCTGACTGAATGGGTGTCGTATTTCCTTGGTTTTGACTGAATGGAGTTTCGGGCTTTTCGTTGGCCAATTACTAAATGTTTTCTTCTTTTCTTTTCTTTTTTTTTTCTTTTTTTTTTAATTCTGAAATTTATTTTAGAAAAAAATAAAAATAAAAATAAAATAAAAATAAAAAAGGCCAAAACAACGTGATTTTGATTAATTGACGACAGCAGATAACTAAGATCTAAAAGAATACTAAATTGACAGCAATTGAAAGTTAGAGGAATGAAATAAAAAATACTGAGAGTTAGAAGATTAGTTTTGAATTTTTGCCTAAACTTTTTTTTTTATTTGAGCCAATGATTGGTGAGAAACTGAAACCAACAACCTACCAATTTGAATCTTATTAGTATTTATAGAACTTTTAGTTTTGAATATTATATCAAAATTAGGTTCGTAACAAAATGGAAGATCATTTTCTAAAAACACTCAAATGACATGCAAATTTAAATCTAGAAATCAACCTCTTTCAAATTGGGAATAAGAATGTCGACGAACTACCTCTCCTATTCACTATGATCGTTTTAAATATCTTTAATCACAAGAAATTGCCCTTCAGGTAGAGCTTCCGGCTTTGGCCCCTTGTACTAAGAAGATAGACTACAAATATCATGTACTAACAGCAATACTCAACAGATTTGGGTGGGTTGTGGTCATAAAGAATACAACATTAAGAGAAGTTTAGTTGAACAATGAGGAAAGCATTTCATGCTCTACTGGCTACAAACTTTTTATCTTTTAAACAATTTTATGCCAAGCAACGAACACTCACAAAAGCAACAAAGTATGATGATACATATAAATAATCAAAAGATTGAGCCTACTCCATTAAACCAAATTCACATGTAGCACATTTATGTCAAATTCGAGCTCTTTTTTCTCCCGCACTTTTTTCCCACATGCAACAACATCAACAGCAAATAGGCAACTACTTTGCAGGCTAGATCTTCAAATTGAACACGCTTTGCAACACCCATTTTGCTTACTCCATCCAATCAAATATATACAGTCCACGTGAGTTAAACCAAATTGGGGCTACTCTGAACCCCATGCAGTGGTTTCCTTGAGTTTGGGACTCAATCACCTGATTAAACAACAATTCAGAAGGTCAGCGACCAAGGAACTAATGGCAACTAGCTTGATATCTCACTACTTAAATAATCATTTTTTTATATGGCCTCCATACCAATTCAATTATCAAACCGCTGTAATCACACATGGGAATCTCTCTCTAGCCAGACGGTGCCCGAATGGGTTTTCTAGGAGAGACAAGCACTGGTTCATTACTTGAAGCTTTCATTGCAGCAATCTCTTCTAAGCGTTTCCATGTGGCTTCGCGTTTCGACTTAATTTCTTTCTCTTGTGCTTCGTCTTCCTGAAACTTGAGCAAGCACTCTTCAAAAAGCTCAGAATCAATATCAGAGAAAATCTTGCGAACGTTTAGTGTCAAGCTCTGTACTGCCTGGTTCCAGTGGTTTCTTGCATTTCTCTCCAAGGAAGGGAAGATAATTGGCAGTATAACTCTGCGGTTCTGTTTGATAAGATTCTCAATATGATCATTGTTCCATAAGAACAAAGCCCTCTCTGCCACCTGCCAAAAGAAGTTGATTAAATGAGAGAGGGGATAGAATACAAACTAGAATGCGAGTAAATCTAGGCAAAACTTTCAGTAAATATGAAGTATAAGACTATCTTGTAATCATTGTTTAGACATAAATCAAGTTGATACAGCTTGACATTAGTAAATGACAAAACGGTATGGTATTGCCAAGTAAAAGTGGCAGCTTCCATATATAGCATCTAATTTAAACAAGCATAAAGATTTTATTTTGTTTGCACATATGAAAGGAAAGGGCGATGCCAACAAATAAAAGACTAGGATATAAAAGACTACGATGACTACGCAGAGAAAAGGTTGATGGTTTAGGTGACACCAGAAAAATTCCAAAATGAATGCTCTCAGAAAGACGAAATACCCGGCTGCTAGTCAGACAAAAATACATCTAGTAAAAAGAAGCAATGCTTAATATCAAACATTTTAGTACTTGATAAGAAGACATGCCAAAGGCATCAAAAGAAGCTATAACAGTTAAGGGGCTTTTAAGGTATGGAGTATGAGAATGTGTCTAGTATTAAACATTGTTTAGAAAGTAGTGTCTTGGGAATTCAGTTTTTTTTTTTTGGTTGATAAGTATAGGGTCTTGGGAATTAAGTTCTTTGTGATATTAGTATTGCTTTTAAGTTCTATTTTGCAAATTGTATTTGATTGTCTAGTAAGGTGTGGACTGTGGAGTATGTGAGAATGTGTCTAGCATTGAACATTGTTTAATAAGTAGCGTCTTGGGAATGACTTGGGCTCCTTAATAATTTTACTTGGAAGCTATCAAGCATCTATTACGTGTTGTCTTACCAAAGACCCATTTTATCTTTGGAAGAAAACTTATCAAATTTTCTGGAATTACTTCCTTTTCTGCCTTTTAGGCTTTGGGTCTGTTTGGTTGTGAGGTGAGGAGGAATAAGAGCTTTAAGGACTCCCCAAAAGCTAAAAACAGTTTTAGGATCTATCTGGCCCAGAGCTTTTGGAACTAAAAAAGCTCTTTCAGAGGGGGGAAAATTACCAGTGTTTTGTAAGCTCTACAAAGAGATCTAACCTCCTCAAAAGTTCTCCGAGGAAGAGCTGAATTTTGAAGCTTTTAGGACAACACTATATAATACAGCGTTCATGCTTAATAAGTCCAAAATTTTAAGGCAATATTCATTGTAATTTTTCACACTCAAAACAATAAAGAGCTTTTCGTTAAAGCTCCACGTCTAAAGCTCTACTTCATACAGTAATACCAAACAATCACTTGAGCTAAAGCTAGAATTCCAAGCTTTGGTATAAAAGCCTTTTGGTGTGCTATTCCAATTCTTACTTCAAATTAAATTATTTGTAGGTAAAATAACTAAGAAAAATGACTGCTAAGTAAATTTAGATATGTTTCCAAACATTTTGATGGTTGTCAATTATTTTTAAAACCTAAAATTAAACATAAATTATGCCCAAAAATATACTTATCAAAAAACCTAAAAATAAATATTAATAAATTTATTTTTGATAAGTATATCAATAATTTTTGTATCCCCGTGCCCTAATTTTTCAAGAAATGTCGTGTTGTCATGTGTCGAGTCCTGTGTGATGTCAGTGTCTATGCTTCTTTGGGCAAAACTCTATATTACCAAAGATCTACAGATAAAGGTCCCCAATAGTTAAAATCCAAACCAATCAGTTCAACCAGTCCAATCATGAACTCGTCATCAGTCTAATCCAGTTACACCAAAAAAAAAAAAAAAAGAGATTAAACTAGCAACCATATATTCAGCTGGTAAATCCAAGAATCATGCCAATTAAATAGGTTCAATTAACCTCATGAAGTCAAGATCTACACCTCCTTCAAGCTCAACCAGTCAACCTCAAAACCTCTGTCCATGATGACTCACCTAGCCAACCCAAACATTGCAGAAAGGGATCCCGAGGGAAAGTTTGATCAGTCTAATGGTTTTTTAAGGACCATAAATGAGGGCAAGCCTCAACATTCACTTTGCCAAAACAAAACATGTAGAGAGAGATTGAGTGAGAGAACGCCTGATCCGGTGGATTTTTGCTTTTGAGGACAATGAAGGGGGCAAGTCTCAATTTCTTCATAACTTGAGGCAAGCAAAGCCACATCATTTGGATTTGAAACAAACAAAGTTTTTTCTTTTCTTTACTTTTTTTTTTTTTTAAGGAAAAGTTGGTTTTGGGAATGGTCAATTCTTTTTTTTTTTTTTTTTACTTTTGGCAAGACAAAATGGGTCTAGGCAGCTAGATTGATAGTTTTGTTATAAAACAGCAAATAAAGAGCCTTTTTGGCATTGTTGGAGGAAGTAGAGCTCTAACTGTAGGCCATGGTTTAAGAACCAGGATGGATAGAGAAATGGAAAGGAGTATGGTTGCCAATTCTCTCATCTGACCAGGGTTGGACTGGTGGTCAAACTGATGATGTCATAAACAATTTTATTAATAAATTTATAATTATAAAAACTAAAAAAATTGTATGATAAGTTTATAATTAGGGGTCTGGTAATGGGTGCTCTTAGGGAATTTGTTAATGGATAATTTTAGGAAAGTCTTGATAAAATTAATAATATTTACTGAAGAACATCTAAAATTTTAATAATCTTTAATTTTCAAATGATGTTCACACTAAAAAAACATATTCTTTCTATTTAAATAAGTAATTTTCATAAAGCAAAATATTAAAAAAAATCATTCATTCATGCATCTTTGCACATTACTATTATAATAAAATTACAATGGAGGCTCACATTAAAGCCAACAATTGTGTGTTTGGTCCATTGGNGACAATGATAGTCTTGCAGTTGTACTTGTATAAAAAAAAAAGGGTCTTGCAGTTACATCAATGGGTTACTGGTAGGGTGTTGCTGTTGTGGTTTGGTGGTTAAATTGTGGGGAGGAGAATTCTTCCCAGTGATTTGTGCTGGTGGTGGCATTGATTATTAAGATTAACTGAAGAAGTCCATTTTTTAATCAATTTTATAAAATTAATCCTTTCCATTAATTTCTTTGATGTCTTGTAAATGGTAATTGTGTGGTGGCTGCCTCCATTAGGTATTGATGGTAGTGGTGTTGGTTCTATACTAATGAAACTAGGTGGCAATTATAAATGGCTTTTTTTTACAAAAACAATTTTTTTTTTCATAAGTTAGTGCAATTCATTAAAGAAATAAAAACATATACAGGAAGTATACAGTGAGAAAAAGATAAGAAAAGTGAAAGCAAAGAACATGGAATGAAAGAGCAACGCCATTATATCAACGGTATGATGCTGTGATTGGATTGTGGCAAATGGTATTGATATGTAGGCTGTAATCTTGAGGCTTCTTTTAGGGTTATGGGACAATGATAGTCTTGCAGTTGTACTTACATAAAAAAAAAAGGGTCTTGCAGTTACATCAATGGGTTACTGGTAGGGTGTTGCTGTTGTGGTTTGGTGGTTAAATTGTGGGGAGGAGAATTCTTCCCAGTGATTTGTGCTGGTGGTGGCATTGATTATTAGATTAACTGAAGAAGTCCATTTTTTAATCAATTTTATAAAATTAATCCTTTCCATTAATTTCTTTGATGTCTTGTAAATAGTAATTGTGTGGTGGCTGCCTCCATTAGGTATTGATGGTAGTGGTGTTGGTTCTATACTAATGAAACTAGGTGGCAATTATAAATGGCTTTTTTTTACAAAAACAATTTTTATTTTATTTTATTATAAGTAAGTGCTATTCATTAAAGAAATAAAAATGTATACAGGAAGTATACAGTGAGAAAAAGATAATAAAAGTGAAAGCAAAAAACATGGAATGAAAGAGCAAGGCCATTATATCAATGGCAGGTGCTTAGAGAATCTAGGAACTCAATCAAAATTTTTTTTAATATAAAATTGTTTTTGTTGTTCTTAACAAAAACAATTTAAAACACTTAAATTGGGTTTTCTTAAACAACATGCACCTTTTAATTCTTAGGTATTGCTAGAGTTTTCCCCCCTCTTTTTTAGTAGAATGAACTTTTTGTGAGCGGTCAAATTTATAATTCTACATTTTGATCTCTGATGAGTGATGAGCGCGTGCGCGCCGCGCGCACACACACACCTCAAATCCACCCAATTTTAAACACTAAATTGGGTTTTCTTAGACAACTTGCACTTTTTAATTCTTAGGTATTGCTAGAATTTTCCCCCTCTTTTTTGGTAGAATGAACTTTCTGTGGGCAGTCAAATGTATAATTCTATATTTTGATCAATGATGAGTGCACGCGCACACATCCACCCAAAAGTACAACTGCAAGACTATCATTGTCCCATAACCCTAAAAGAAGCCTCAAGATTACAGCCTACATATCAATACCATTTGCCACAATCCAATCACAGCATCATACCGTTGATATAATGGCGTTGCTCTTTCATTCCATGTTCTTTGCTTTCACTTTTCTTATCTTTTTCTCACTGTATACTTCCTGTATACATTTTATTTCTTTAATGAATTGCACTAACTTATGAAAAAAAAAAATTGTTTTTGTAAAAAAAAGCCATTTATAATTGCCACCTAGTTTCATTAGTATAGAACCAACACCACTACCATCAATACCTAATGGAGGCAGCCACCACACAATTACTATTTACAAGACATCAAAGAAATTAATGGAAAGGATTAATTTTATAAAATTGATTAAAAAATGGACTTCTTCAGTTAATCTTAATAATCAATGCCACCACCAGCACAAATCACTGGGAAGAATTCTCCTCCCCACAATTTAACCACCAAACCACAACAGCAACACCCTACCAGTAACCCATTGATGTAACTGCAAGACCCTTTTTTTTTTATACAAGTACAACTGCAAGACTATCATTGTCCCATAACCCTAAAAGAAGCCACAAGATTACAGCCTACATATCAGTACCATTTGCCACAATCCAATCACAGCATCATAAAATCAGCACAACTACTATGGCCCATACCAGGCTAATATGACGATTTATGCTATGTTAATACACATGGCAAACTATGTGAGTGACAATAAAGACCCATCTAAAATAATTACCAAAAGGATATCCAGATTGTACATATGCCTCAATTCCACCACTCAATGTCTGTCGTTCATAACCCTGTGTGCAGATGGAACAAGGGTTATGAACAGAAATGAGAAATCCTCCCTCAATCAATATCCATATACACAAACCTAGGTCCTAAAGCTCAATATTTGGACATGTGCCACATGTTCAAGATTCACATCTCAACATGCCCTGTCTACGAATCCCAAGTTTCTTAACTCCCTTCCCCCATTTTGCCTTCACTTCTGTTGCATCAAAAGACAACTTGGTTATCATGATTTCAATCCTTTCAATTAATAGTTCATATTATCAGTTCTATAATAGATATTGCATAATATCCATGTCCATGGCATCAAAAACATGGCATTCTAAAAATGTTCGAAAATTTTCAACATTAACATTTGCTAACTTTTAGAATAGATTGTGTGTGGGCTAAATTTGCACACATTTGAATTGGAGAAAGGCAGATTTTAGCCCAAGACCAGAAAGGCGGAAATTGCGCACAAAATTCAAGTTCTATAGTGTTAAATGATTTTCAGCAGTTTAATCATGGAAAAAGCAAATGAAGAGCAACCGGAGCAAATCCTCACACTAGAAATGACAAAGTGAAGGCTTAAAGACTCATTATCTAATTTCTACCACAGAAGCATGCCTTTAGTTCAGACATTCAACACAGGAAAGAGGAACTAACAAGTAGAAACTGATGGAACTGGTAAAACAACCTACCTGAAAATGTGAACTGCTCAAGCAACGACCAATTTGACGAAACAAGGGTACCATACAGCGCTGAAATTCTGCAGGCTGAGTTGCTTCTAAAACTTCCTCCAGCTCACCTAGGAACATAACCTCCTTAGAACTATTTGTAATTGGCCAATATTTTAGTAAACCCCTTATAATAGTGTCAGCAAGCTTGCAGTCCTTCTCCACAAATTGTGTAATGCAGTAAGATAACTGCTGGTGGTACATGGGTATGCATTTTGGTTTATGAAGTGGAATAAGTGCCCGAACAAGAAAGAGCTTGTGCTCTTCTTTCAGCGGCAGAGCAAACCCATTGATTATACTACCAAGAATCTCTAACAGCTCAGCAATCCCATTATGCTTCTCAGTTTCAAAAATAAAACGATAGAAGATGTTGTTGATTGCTTTCCTGATAAAAGGTCGGTGCACCATAAATTTCCCATAAATGCGGTGCAGAACTGTTTTCAAGTAATCCCTCTCCCTGGGGTCCTCTGAATCAAAAAGATCTAACAACCTGAGAACAAATGAGTGATCAACATACCTCTTAGCCAACTTTGCATCTGTCTCAGGTGATGCGACAAACCTCAAAAGGAATTCATACACTATTTGCAAGTGAGGCCATGCAGGATCCATTGATGGCTCTTCCTCTTCCAAATCAAAGCCTTCCAAGACTTTATTCTCACGGGGTGGAGAAGTGAGTGTTCTAAACAAATTTTTTGACACCATCTTTATGATCTCTTGCATGACAGTTTCCGAGAATTTCCCATTAGCAGAAGCAATATGATCCACAAGTTCAACCAATGTCTGTCGCTTGATCTCCTTTTCTTTAAAGTCCTTTGTTGAGTCAGTAAAGTCAAACACAACACAACACATGTTCAACTTTTTAATAAACAAGTTCTGCTTCTCAGTATTGGGAACATCTTTAAAACTAGGCAAAGCCTCATAAGAAAAAACTGCTGAATTTCCATTCAGCTTTGAATTCACACCCTGTTGAAGCTTATTGCCTTGATTTAATACTAGATTTGAAGTAGCATCTGAATAAGAAATAGCGCCTGTGTTCCCATATCGATTACTTGCTAAATCACCACCTCTTAAACTGGTAGGAACATTTGAAGATGATGTAGAGGTCCCCCCTCCTTCACGATTTTCAGACGACTTAGAGGACTTACGTGGGAGCTTATTAAGAAACTGTTTGATCATAACTTAATTGGCAAAATAAAAGCTCCTTTCTGCACTTAAGAACTTCGATACAATTGAAAATCATTCAAAGCAAAACACAGCATCAATTGCAGAGAAGAGAGAAATTTCAGTCAAACAATACATTAAACCAAATTCAAGCCAGAACTAGCAGTCCACATGTCCATTGAAGAGATAATCCACCCATAAGCTTGTTAATCTTTGCTTGATTCTAAGAATGTTTTTTTGATTCTAAGAATGTTACAAACGAACTTGGGGAAATCTGGAACAGAAACATCAAACCACTTCACATGATAAGAAATCAATAAGAAATCAATACTTCAGAGATACCCCAAAGCTTAAATTTACACACAAAACTTAAACTTATATTTCTAATTAACTACAACTAAAACAAAAGCACTATCTTGCTTTTGTCATCTAAAACAAAGATCTTTTCCCTTGTTACACCAAAATAAATGTGCCCTTTTGAATTATATTAAGAAACCCAGAAGAAGAAAAAAAAAAAACAAATCTAATTAACCCCAAGAACTCTGACTTCTTTGTCAACCAACCTAAAAGGAAAAAAAAAAAAAAAAAAATAATGGATATTCTCACCTCTTTATTTTCTCTCCCCACTCTTTTCTTAAGCTTTTGCCAAGATGTGCATGCTATTCAGTTGGATCAATCAAAAGTAAGATCTGGGCATGATCTAGATAACCCAGATACCTTCCTCTATCAACAAGTCACCTACATCAAATTTCCCAATTCCCCACAAGAACACAAAAAATTATGAATAACATTAAATCAACATTCATTTATAATTCAAATGTAAATATGAGAGACAGAAAGAGAGATAGACTCAAAAAATAATATTTTTAAAAAAAAAAAAACGGAACAACCCCCAAGAATCTAAGAAAGATGAATGTTTCATCCATGGAGTACTTACAGAGAAGAAAGTTCAGCTACTTCCTTTCAGAGAGAGAAAGAGAGAGAGAGAGAGAGAGAGTCAGAGAGATAAGAATCCAACAAGAACAAAAAAAAGAAAAGAAAAGGTGGGCTTAAAGAACAGCAATCTCTGGCTGTTATTGTTGGTGTTGGAGTTGTTTTTTGTTAGCTAAAATTATTGTTGTTTTTTTCTTTTTTTCTTTTTTTCTTTTTTCTTCAAATTTCTCACCAATTTTTTTTTCTTTTTTCTTTTTTTTTTGTGGAGAAACTTCTCACCAATATTATTTAACCTTAAACCTGTTCTTAGTTTTGTTCTTTTTTACTTTTAAATTGTCAGGTTGATTGGGGATCAGATACTATTATTTGACTAAAATAACCCTTAACATAATTGGAATAGTAACAATAGTTTATAATAAGGGACAGAAAGTGGAGGTTAAAATAGTACTTATGCTTTTTAACTTTTTGAAAAGCTAATTCACGCGCTCTAAAGTGCGTTTGGGTTTCGTTCAATCTTTTGTAATTCGAATTTCCAGAGTCCGAAGTTCGATATCTCAGTTTTCCGTTCCAGTTGAATGAAGATTCCACGCGCAATAGGCGCGTGTAAACACTCAAAATTTGGGAGACTTTTTGGAGTGAGCACATGTGGGAAGGAGATTGGTAAATAGAGGTTTTTTGTTTTTTTATTATTTTTTTTTTTAATTTTTGAGTAATACTCAAGTCGTAAACATGATTAAAGTATTGAATTCTAATCACCAATGATGATTGTTCTCTTAGTTATGTTCCATATAAATAACGTGTATTAGTAGAGTATTTTTAATCCTATTATTTGTTCACAACAGCTAATATTATATATATATATATGAGAATTTTATTGTAATTTAAGATTACAACTTCACTTAATATCTTTTTATTAGACGTTAATTTTGACAAATCTACCATTAAATTATATTTTCTTCTTATATCCTTTATACTTGTAAAAAAAATTTAAAAACTAAAAAAAAATAGTTATATCATGAATCGATCAGTTAAATTACAAGTTTTTGTAATCTAAAATTATGCATAAAAAAATAAATTTGTAGATTATATAGTAAATAATATCCAAGTGGTACAAAAATTGACATATGTATTAAGAGTATAAAAAACATGAAATCTAATGGTTAAATTTTCAAAATATTAACTATGTTAATTTTTTTAATGAAAATTATAACCTTAGACGACAATCAAATTTATAGTCAAACTTTATTCATATATATATATATATATATATGTTGCGATCCTGACATCTCAAACCCACACGGCCACACCCTTTACCCAACTCGACAGCTAATAACCTATAAATTTATAACAATATTAGAGATTAAAAAAATACTTCGTAATGGATTGAAATGTTAAATGGTATATATATATATATATATATATATATATTAAATAATTAGAAATACTTACATAATATAATAAAATATATATGTTGCGATCTTGACATCTCAAACCCACACGGTTACACTCTTTGCCCAACTCGAAAGCTGATAGCCTATAGATTTATAACAATATTAGAGATATAAAAATTTATTATTAAAAAAAAAAAAAAAAAAAAACTATGTAATGGATTGAAATGCTATATTGTAATTGATATAACATTATTTTACTACTTATAAAAAAAATTATTTTACTATTTTTACTATCCAAGTATGTAACCCGATAATTACAAATATTTTTGAAGAAGTAGTTTGTTTCCAACATAAAACCACACGCACGTGAGACTCCATTCATCTCTGATCTCTCTGTGTGAAAAGACAAAAAGAATGTTATGGGAATATTTATAATTAATTGCTTTAACATAATTTTTCTTTCCAGCTTGATAGCATACTTTAGAGACAAATTAGGACTAGTGAGTCACGGAAAAGAAAATCAATATAATCTAGCAATGCATGTAACATTGTGACGAGGATAGTGGAACATTAAAAAGATAACAAGGTATGAGGTGTAACAATGGGACGAGGATTGTCGGGCATGATTTGGTAAACAAAAACCACTTGTATTCTCTGATATGTTCAACTCAATGAGATTTTCTCATTAAGATTATTACTCTTTTTGGAGAAAAGTAGATAACCAAAACTAACACCCGGTTTACTTCACAATTAAGAATTTATTTGTTATATCTAATCATACATATGGTCTTACATCATTAAAAAAATTTAACGATGTGATATTAGATACACATTTAAATAAATCAAAAGTCTTGTAGATTAACTGGTTAACACTTACTGATATTTTTAACGAATAACATAGAAGGTTCAAATTCTTTGTCATTATAACTATCGAATTATCAAAAAGTGTATACCTTTAAATATGTAATATTTGATATGAATAATGAAATGAAGATAGTCTTATCATGCCACAAATATGATATGTCAAAACATGCAATATAGTGTTTTTCATTTTTGGCAATGATGAACAATGAAATGTGTTTATCTTTTTTTTTTTTTCTTTTTTTTGTGTAAATGACACTATTCAATTTTATATAATTTTTTATTTTATAATTTTATAGTTACAATAAAAATGTGGATTTGAATCCTAAATGTCTCTATTGAAAACATAATAAGGTGTCAACCTTGAATGGATACTTGTCTACAATTTAATTTTATATCAATACACAATTTGTTTATCGTTTATAATGTCCCTTTATTTAAATTTAGCTTCACTAGTAATGTGGTTCAATTTCATTAATACAAAAAGGTCAATTTAGCAATTAGCACTTTAATTTCATGTTGATTTACCTTTATGCAAAGTTATTTTTCATTCAAATTTGTTTTATTTAACAATTATTTATGGTCAATTTAATTGTTCTCAATATTTTATCACATTTAATTATCATACCTAGATTATAACTCTCTTGATTTAGACAATACTAGATCCTCGGTTTTTGATTCCTTGGCTTTACCTTCTTCAATGGTGGTTCTAGAGGCTCTAGTAGCATGAGGGGCAACTCAGTTTATTGTTGAACTACGCTTGCAGCATTCGGTCTTTGAAGGGGGGACTAAAAACTGGTATACAAAGCCTTAGCTGGCCCCTCTCCTCACTCAGTTATTGCTCACATTGATAAAAACACATTGTCTATTAATTCTTTTAAAACTTATTTATTTTTCATACTAGGAGGCATGGTAACATTGTTGCCCATGTCTTAGTTAGGAAAGCTAGATTATATTTTTCTTTATTACACTGAATAGAGGATGTTCCTCCAAACATTTTTGATTTTGTAGTTTTTGATTTTCCTTCTAATTAATAATATTGCTTGGTTTTTTTCCCTCAAAAACAATAAATCGAGAACTCATAATCAAAGCAGGAAAAGGAATTTAGGTACTTTTTGGGCTCTAATTACGCAGCTGATGTCTTCTAATCATCATTCCGAGGCAAAATAGAAATTACCTTAAGTATGAATAGAAATAGTTGAAGGAAATTACCCTAAGTAAAATCCATGTAGTTGTTGGAAGGATCACATCATATAAGCACGCAACCAACTCGGGATTTGATGATCGATATGCTAGTCCAACCATTCAGTAATTTCAGTGGGCCCATTAAAGTCAATTTCTCCATATCCAATTATCATAGTCAATTCACAACACCTCCCTATACGTACGCTAAGCTAAGCAATTTCCACTGCACACATGCAACTCTTTGGCTACCCCAGGGCATGTTACTTCAAGTACAAATCTTATCTCCCACTTTTTTTATTTCACTTTATATTTTATAAATAAAAATTTGTTACATATTTATCTAATTAATTACATTAACTAATAACGATAGTATTAATTAGTCAAAAATGATAGTATTTAATTAATTAAGTGAACAAGGGGCAAGTTTTTATTGGTAGAGTATAGAGTAGAGCAGAAAAAATGGGACAGAAGATTATGACTCATGTTATTTCATGTTGGTTCCAGTAAAAAATGGATAGTCTAACCATATAGAATACAACAAAATGTCATAACATTCTTATCAACATTTCTAATTTAGAAGTGTTATTAAGATTTTGTTGAGATTGTGATAAGCTCATGTATGAATCAACCTAATAATTTAGGAATGTTGTAAATTGTTAGTAAAATTTTGATAAGTCCATGTGTGAATCAGCATACTGATTTAGGAATGTTATAAATTGTTATCGTAAAATCATAAATAGCTTACCTCTGAATCAGCACACTAATTTAAGTATGTTGCAAATTATTATCCCTCTTTTAATGTCATGTCTTAGCATTAACTTGAATGAAAAATCATACACGCACACAATTAAATTATCAAGTTTACTTAAAGTCTGGTGAAGTGTGGATCACACACACAGTGAGACGCAAACATTTTACCACACATACGCGCCCCACACACGCACAAAAAGTAAACGAAGGCTGTTTTGTACATTGTACCTACTAAACTTATTATTGAAGTGTAAAACAAAGTAATTTCAATTGGGCCAGGCCTCTGAGTCTAACAGAAAGTCTAGGATGACGTTTTGTCATGCAATTTGACTTGGCTTGCTTTTGTGTTTAACTGTGATTGAATTATTTTTCACCAAGCACTGATAATGAACTCTCGTGATTGAATCATTTTTCACCAAGTACTGATAATGAACTCATGTGTAAATGATGTAATTCGATCATAAATTAGTGTCTAGGCAAGTTCTGATCAAGCATATTGCAAAAGATTGTATCTTATAAGACCGTCTCATAAAAATAAAATATTTGTTCGCCCCAATGAAAATAAAATATTTGTTCGCCCCAATTAAGTGTGGTCAAGTTCTACCCACCAGCTCCCCCGTATAAGATGAGCTTGACCTCTCTTGTGAAAAAATAAATTAAACGAAAACGTAAAGTCAGTTGCGACTGCTGGAAAACTGGGAGAAGAATTAATATTTAGTAGAATCAAGTGGAGTCTACATGGTTAAGCTGAATTAACAAAACATGGCCCTGCTCAACAAAATAAATAAAAGTAATCCAACTGTTACAGACAGTAACTTCTCATTCCTGATGAATCGCAAAATACATTATCAAATTTATGTGATACACATCTATCAAACACATAATAATCAGTCCATCAACAATCATTCTTGACAGTTAAAAACAGGATGCTAAGTGAATGTGGTATTGCTGCCAGAAACTTGTCAGGCTAGAAACCAACCTTCACGTTCTATTTCTAACCATGGGATGCCGCATTTCTCTCCTTGAGTAACATTTTATGAACCGACTGTCAAGGGAAGTTTCCGAATTCGGACTCTATTGGTTGGCTGCAGATTTTGGCCAACACCCAGGTCAGCATTCCGATACATTACAACCATCTCAAGTTCCAGGCATCTGTCAAGCATGTAAAAAGGTGCTGCCCAATGGCTCATAGTTCCCTCCACAATAGGATAAAAAATGTGCCGAATATGTGGGCAGAATATACAGAAGATGAAGAAGGAAAAGAGATATCCTACAAACACCGTGTCATACAAAAATAATGGGGAGGAGAGAGTATGCCCACTGAGGAATGAAAACAAAACCATCACAGCAACCGAATTATCTGGCTCGAGAACACAAGAGCAAGGTTGCCCAAACATCTGTTTCAATGCTCCATCAAGGCTGTTTCAGTTTCTGACAGTGGAGCTGCAAGACAATGGGCAAAATATTTCAGAACGATACAATCTACCAATTGAGAAAAACATAAGGAAAAGTTAAGTTCTCAATAAGGTTGTTAGTGAAAGAAAGTTCTCAATAAAGTTAGGCAGTGGTACAGAAAAGGAATGCAGAATATGTTAATCATGTATTTGTTGTGAAAGGGCAAAAGTATGTGATGCCAGCATATATTATTGGAGGAGAGAGACAGAGAGCGAAGCCCACTGAAGAGACAAGAATCTGGAACACAAGTTCTTAAACTTTAAATACCTTTCTCTTGGCCTTGATAAGATACACAAGATTGAGGCTAACTAATTAGGGTCCCAACTCCCAAGTAAGATCCACATGGTAAATCTTAAATGATTTGACTGTCTAAATTATGACCGTACAATACAGATATATTACACTCTAAAAGTAAAGCATTCAACAAGAATGAGATTATCTAATAACAAGAAACCAACATGCAAATGCACACAACTGGAATAATTTGTGGCCAAACCAACATACCAAGTAAGTCTTCATAAGAATCTGCTAACAGGGATGTATCCATTAGCAAAGGAGGTGAGAAGACCTGCTCCTGAGATTCCTCAAAGTCATAAAACGATCTTTGAGCATCAGAAGCTGCACCATTTGAGCTGGTAGCCGAAAGAAACCCATTTACACTATCATACTCATGAAATGGATCCAAATCATTTAACATGTCTGGAAATTCATCAAACTTGCTCCTGATACGACCATCAGGGGCACAATTCTCAAGCAAAGAATTATCTGATTGAGATACAAACAACCTTTTGCTCCTTAAAGAAGGCACTTTGTTTTCTGGGCTAAGACGAGAAAACCCAGTAGTGGAAAGAGGTACAAAAAAGTGCTCCGAGCTTTCATCAGAATGACCATCTCGTAATGTTCCTGGATTGCAAGATTGCATTGACAGAGCAGCTTCTCTTACAGATCTCTTCAAATTCTGAACATAAGAATTATCACTATCTGCAAAAACATCGATATTTAGAGTCAATACCTCCACAACAATTTAAAAGTTGTTTATAGACCAAGGTCTGGTCCTAAACTCCTAATTGATAAAAATAGAACCCCTTTAAAAAGCCAACAAGCTTGTATTGTAGATGGCATTAATTATGTGAAGAGCAGTGCAGAAACAGCAACCTTGTGGTATGCTTTCAATTTGATTACTTGCAAGAGGCTGCTCAAGAGATTTTCTTTCAGAATAGTTTTCTATTTGGTTTGCTTGAGGAGCTGAAGTCTGTCGTTTTAGCATATTTCCTCCTTTTCCAGAAGAATTTGGTGTCAAGCTAAACAACTGTGGGAGCTTTAAAGCAGGAGGACTAGCTGAGACCTTGTCAAGCTGAACAGTAGACATTTTGCTGGTAACCTCAGCAACATCATCACTGCTGCTTTCCTAAATATTTCCAGAAGATAAAAGAAGATCAGTTCTATAAGTTGATTAGTCAAGGTTAAGCATATCAAAGTAGGTATTGAGCTTTTCATGATGTACTCGTTGAAGAATTACCAATGTCCTTCCAGTGCTCTGAGCCTGAACAGGTGAAGATGATTGACCACGATGTCTGGTCATGGGAGGCAAAGTGGAGGATATACTCTGAACTTTATCTGTACATTCTGATATGGACTTCTGTATAGCCGGAGCAACTTCCTTCAGTTGGTTAATCAGCACCTGCAAATGAAAAGTATTTGAATTAAGAAAATTTTTCAACATGGTATCCAGTGGTATGCAAACATACCGATATTTGATCACGTATACATGTTTTTTCCCCCTTTTTTTGGTGTTCTAGATACAATCTAGAATGAAAACAACAAATCAAGAGAGACATGTATCCCTCCATCCACGATTGTCTTTCTTTCATTAATTCTGTCTCATTATGATAGTTAATTATCAAAGACGTAAAGGAATTATAAAAATTTCACTTTCTTGCAATATGCTTTACTCTCAAACATTATCTAGAATGGTAACAACAAATCAGGAGAGATACATAAATCCCTCCATCCCATGGTTGCCTTTCCTTCATTAATTCTGTCCCATTATGCCAGTTCACTAAAAAAAAGGTAACAGCATTTTAGAAGTTCCCTTTCTCACATTATGCTTAACTCACAACATCAGTTACCAGTAAATAGGGAAATAAAGAAGCACTACGAAGCATCAATGATAGAAGAACAGTTCCTAATGAGCAAAACCCAAAATGGAGATGTTTCAGACACAAATTGCTACTCCCCAATAAGTGGCCCCATTCAAAGAAAGCACTCTTTAGGCCACCCATATCTTTGTAATATAATGGGTTACTTTCAAGCTGATCCATAATTGATCAAAGCAACCATTAGTCAGAATGTTCTGTGATTGGTCAAGGCAACTGAGTGGACACATACCTCTTCCAGATTCCTTAAATGGGCAAGTCTCAGAGTCTTTCCAGGACAGAATTTCTACATTTGTAAACCCAAGGGAGGGGAGGTTCCCAGCCACCAAAGGCTCTAAATGGCATTAGAAGGAGAATAGCATAGCATGAAGAATATGTGATTACACATTACCTGAAAGCTAGCTAAGTGCTGCTGATGCTCAGCAAGAGTGGCAGCTAAAGACTCAGCATGGCCACTTGTACCACCATCCTGTGTGTTTTGTAAAATTTCTGGACCTTCTCCATCATTAGCTTTTGCCTATGAAACAACATAAAAATGACAATAATTCACTGAGACGAGCAAATCAATACCTTGTTTCAAAACCAAGAACAGTAACAAAACCACTCTAAACAGGATGGAGTTCTCTAATTTTTGTTTTTAAATTGATTTAAATACCAAATCCATATTATATACAGAACAAAATCACTAAGTACAGTACAGCATGAAATGGAAGTGTTTAAACTTTTAAGCAAGAGGATTGTTGATCCATTCTGGAAAAACCAAAAAACCTAGGAGTCACTATAAATGAAGTTTCTAAGGCTATCCAAGCATGCAGGCTAACAAGGATATGCCCATGTGCCAACAAGCTTTGGCTCAAGTGGCACTTCATCGTCCCACAAGAACATGTGGACAGTGAAGTCGTGGGATCAAAGCCCACAGGAGGAATGTGTAACTTACCAATAAAAAAAAAGGTCTGCTCATGTTTCAAAAGCAAATCAGCAAAAACTTCCTTGGAGTAAATACCAAGAGCCACTTCCTTAAAATAAAAGAGAAAGAGAAGGTAGCCGTATAGAGGCTGGTATGAGTGAAATAAAATAGTGACCAAAGTACATCTTCTACAGTTGTCACCTCATTTATGAGCATAAAATCACCTATCAAACCAAACTTTGAGATAAAAACTAGAGTAACAGCAGAACAATAACATTTCAGGGATAACAATGGAGGTGTTAAATTCAATCAAGTTCCAGAACTAATAATTTGAATCACTAAATTACTCTTGTCTCAACTGCAGCCAAAATCTCAAACACACCGTTGCAACAATGACTAATAAAGAATTTCACATCATAAAAAACGGCTTTAAAGAAAAGAGCATACCAGATGAAGTGACTGCTTATGAATACGCTGTAAGGCATGTGTCCAACGCCTGATGATTTCAGCTACATCAACAGTGGGCTGGACTCTTCCACTTCTATCATCTACTCGAGAAACTGTTTCATCATTTACTTGTGAATGGGATGAATCTAAGTTCTTCTTCAGCTTTTCCCTATTTACATTGACATGTGATCCATCACTCTGCTCTTTGTCATTCATATGTGTTGTAGGTAGGTCACTAGGCTGGACAGATAATACATCTGAATAAGGAACCTGAGAACTCTGATCCATAGCTGCAAGCAAAGATGATCCAGAGATGCGGTACCTAAAAAGGAAATTTACGCATGAGTAGGTGTGTTGGAAAATGGCATCTACGAAACTAGAAGGACGTGGAATGCTAAATTACCTGTGTTCACGGTGAGCTATCAAGTCCTCAATAGGGCCTGAGGCAAGAACTTCATGTTGACCTGTACATTTAAATGATTGGCTTTAAGGTCATCAGAGTATAATCACAAGAAAGAAAGGAGGGAAAGTAAGCCAAAGAAGAACAAAAAATTCTCAGCTATTCTTGTTCATTCATAAACCAAAGCAACATGGATTATTTTCCAAGACCCATGACAGCCTACAGAGAAAGACAGCTCAAGTATTTCTCAAAAATTTCCTTGGTAATTACTGCAAAATCTCAATGATATAATCAATCTCAGAATTTCCATTGACATAATATGACCTTAAAAAATAAAGTTACATACAAAACTAAGACAATAATAGCGTTAGAAGGAGACTACAATAATTAGGAGAGAAAGCCGTATGACCAAGGCCACTTGCACATACTAACTCAACCATAGAACTGATGTATTGTACTAGTCTGCACTCAAATGTTTTTTTTTTTTTTAAAGAGACACAAGACAAGATTTGAATAAAAGGACAAGAACTAAATTTTCTACTCTCCCAAGTGTAAAATGGCTAACCACTGTGCTAGAAAGAAGGGAACAAAATCATGGAAGGCATACAATCTTAAAAACAAAAGCACTCATCCTTCCAAAATTGGTATTAATCCCTAAATGATATAGATTACCAACCTCAATAAATCAAGGAGACTAAAATGAAATAATTTGGATTCTGTAAGAAAATTCGAAAAGAACCACAATGCTCCTACGCTTACTTTTACGAGCTAATATTGACTCCCACAAGCGAGTAGCCTTTGAAACTAAATGGGGATTCTGACTTGAATTAGATACAAGTTCATCCCAGAGCTCCCCTTCCGACTTCACTTTATTTCTCAAGTCTTGCAGTTTTTCCAGCTCTTGCTGCAAATAAGCCTAAGTCCAAGTTTTCCAAGAAAAAGCATAAGAAAAATTACAAAGCCATGTGCAAGAACATAAATCTTCTAGTTATCAACCAAAAGCCCATCCCATGAAAGTCGATGAGTCAGCACAATACCTCTTCAGCACAAAGACCTCTTACTTTTACGAGCTAATATTGACTCCCACAAGCGAGTAGCCTTTGAAACTAAATGGGGATTCTGACTTGAATTAGATACAAGTTCATCCCAGAGCTCCCCTTCCGACTTCACTTTATTTCTCAAGTCTTGCAGTTTTTCCAGCTCTTGCTGCAAATAAGCCTAAGTCCAAGTTTTCCAAGAAAAAGCATAAGAAAAATTACAAAGCCATGTGCAAGAACATAAATCTTCTAGTTATCAACCAAAAGCCCATCCCATGAAAGTCGATGAGTCAGCACAATACCTCTTCAGCACAAAGACCTCGAAACTCTGCGGTCATTTCGTGAGCCAAATTTGACCACATAGCTTGTCGTTGTACTGCTGTTTCTGCATTCTTAAGAAATCTCCTCCGTTCGAGCGCTATTCTTGCCTGTTTAAGACATGAGGCTCATATCACGGCTACTGAATGTCAAGTAATTTGAAAATTGATGCTAATGAGAAAACCAATTTATTTATTTATTTATTTTTTTAAGTGAAAACCAATTAAAAATGTAAACAAAAGGAGAGGAAGCAGGACAAGTCAAAACACACACTGACATGATCTTTTTTTTTTTTTAACACGGTAGCAACTATTATTAGCATTACACTTTAACATTGAGTATTAGAGAACACCAAGTAGTTAATACAAATCATATTAAAATTAGTGCACGCAGGAAAATATGTGACATTGAGACAGCAATATTTGTATGCAAGGCTTTTTATATCAAAAGAAGACAATTCAACGTCAAAGGGAGCATCATATTAGAATTAAGAAAATTAGTTCTCTAAAAGAAATAAAGCGGTGAAACTAGAGAACTATGACTGTCATTCAATTTCAATAATGTCAAACACCTCATGTTGACATAAACCCTAGTTCAGAAATTACCACTTTTAGCACCTTCTATCACTAACTTCAAATAGTTATGCTTTGCTACTATTATTCAAAAGTGAAAGGAAAAAAAAAATCATAAAAACAGTACTACCTTTGTTACAGGAAGTAATGTGGCTGCATGGGAAAAGGCTACATCGGTCAGTGATCCAGGCAGTGGATTAGAAGCAACATCAGCTGCAAAAGTCCGTCTATGAACCTCTCGCAAAGCATGCAAAGAAAGTTGCCACAAGAGTTCTACAAATCTGCAGCGAACATATAAAGCTTATAATCTACTTCAGTTACATCGACACAACCACCATCCTAAAAATACAAATTAGGCGACTTTGAAGTTAGTAAGCATTGTCAGAACAAGAGAAGCACGAGTGTTTACGTGCTCATTCCCCGTTTCATGAATTACATAACTGGGGCTTCCAACAAATACTATTCACAATGCAGCATTTCTTAAATCCTTAATACACTTATCTTCCACAACTCCCAAAAATAAAGAAAGAAAGAAACTTAAAAATCATACAGTTCCATCAGGGACCAATATAAATAACCAAAAGTTCCCAATTAAACCAAACCCAACACCACCCATTTTGGCTTTTACTCAAGATCAGATAATAAACTTCCATTTTCTTTTTTAACTTTCCTCAGTTTTCTCACAAACCAAACACAATTCTACTAAACCCTCAATATACAGTACAACCAACCTGGGTCCACAACACGTGGCGAGCGAGGAAACCCTGGAATTGCTTCTGGGAAGAGCCCCTTGTGATTCGAGCTCACTAATTATCCCTTGCACAACCTAACCAACCAAAATCCCACACAAAAATTTCAAATTTCAAACCCCAAAAAACAAAAAAACAAAAAAATCCCAATATGAAAAAATAAATTTCACCTTCCGAAAATCCCTCGATTGCGCCGAGTCGAAGATTGGCCACACCTTGTCGAAATCCTGAAGATCCCAAAAAAACCAAATTACAGAAACTGAAAAAAAAAAAAAAAAAAAAAAAAAAAAAAAAAAAAACACCAAAGCAGATCAAAGTAAAAAGAAGGGTAGAATGGGTACTTTGGAGGATTGAATGGGTCCACGGAGAGAAGAGAGAATGAAGTAGAGAAGCTGTTCGCCCAATTTAGGGTTAGAGTGGCGGAAGTTTCCGACCCGAGGAGGAGTTCCGTTGGAGCCTCCGACGACACCGAGAATTGTCGGATCCAGGCCCAATAGCAAACAGTTGGTGTACATTGCACTCTCTAGCTCTATCTCTCTCTCTTTCTCTCTGTCCATCGTCATCACCAAACCTGTGTGAGAGAGAGAGAGAGATTTGTTTCTGTTTCTCTGTGTGTGTTGTTCTGGTTTGTGTTTTACTTGTTCAATTTTTTTTTTTTTTTTTTAAATTTGGATTTTTTTTTAATTTTTTGAAACGAAGGTCCTTGGGGAAATATGTAATTGTGGAAGTGGATCTGGAAATTTGAACGGTTAGGGGGTGAGTTTGTAAATTTGGGAAAGTTGTTATCATATTTTTTCGGTTGTTGTTGCTTGTTTGCTTGTTGTTTGTTTGTTTATTATGCTGTAGTGTGAGGAAAAGGGGGTGTGTGGGGCCCATTGGGCCCATGACGATGATAAAAGGAGTGATCGAATCGAAGTCTCTCACGGTTAATCGAGGGTGACTGTGGGCCAATACTAACGTGCGCCGGAACAACTGTTTGCCGGCCATCTTTTCATTTGGTCGTTACTAATGTGTTTTTTTTTTTTTTTACACTCATGGTTGGAACTTTCGAAGATATAAATAATTATGACATGTTATAGATTGAAATTTGATTTTTTAAATAATTTATTTTATTTACCACTTGGGTGTGTCTTTGTAGTAGGAGTCTAAGTATTGTTTCACATAATTTTTAGAAAAATGTCATGAAGTTATTTTCTCTGACTCACTGTGTGACGATTTATAAAACTTATTTAAATAATGTACATTGATAATCTTATATATAAAATGCTAGATATTGGGCAGAGGAAGATAGTTGCAAACCAGTTTGGAGTTAAACTTTTTCATAAATTCAATGCAATTGGATGTTTGTGCCTAAGTTTTATCCTTATAAACTCTTCAACATAATGTAAAGGAAATCACGAGTTTCTTTTTTTGGTTTTTTAATTTAGCTCTAAACCAATCTGGATGAATCTTCTCCATTATATGATGATTTGTAAGATTATTCATGTGTATTATTTAAAAAAGTCATGTGACTAAAACTATACATTGATAGTTTCTTCAATCATCATATATTAGGCTTAAAGAAGATTCCCACCAGTTTGCAACTAAACTTGTTCTAAAAAAAATCATTAATCTCTTTCTCATTTACCATCAACGAACACATTTGTGTCCGTCTCTTTTGAAACTCGCATGGTTATTTTTCATTTCCCTCTCACTCTCACTCTCTTCAATGCCGCCACCACTTTATTAGAGATGGTTACATGTTATTATCCTAGCTTGAATGGACTTACTTTATCCTAACTAGGAGATGGTATATTTATCATTTTGCCCCAACCCATCTTGTCAACATCCCTAGTAACAATTGCGAAAGTTTTGTCAAGAAAAAAAATTATAAGTGAGGATAAGAAAATAAAATACCAAAATTTTTAATTCCATAAACCTTGTTTATTGTAATATCAATAAGCCAGTTTCATAGAGAAGTTCATCCAAAAAAAAAAAATCATAGATAGGTTATAAGTTATAACTAGTAACTACAGAACTCTTCCTGTATTTGGTGTAATTTTTTTTTTTTGGAAGGGCAGGGAGAATTAAAAGAGAAATGAAAACACAATGGAAAGTCCTTTTCCTATCCTACTTTTACCACATATGATAAAATCATAAAATGTAAATTAAATATCTCCATTGCATTAGCAAAAAATCTTATGCTTCCAAAGCCAGTTACTGGATTGTAATCGTTGCTTAGCTTGGTTGTCAATAATTCCTCAATCCTCAAAAGTGCAAAGAATGAGTAAAATAGAATGGTATAT
The DNA here is from genome assembly GCF_002906115.3 of Quercus suber. Taxonomy (NCBI): domain Eukaryota; kingdom Viridiplantae; phylum Streptophyta; class Magnoliopsida; order Fagales; family Fagaceae; genus Quercus; species Quercus suber. Next base: position 912,936 of record NW_027069524.1, on the reverse strand, counting down.
ACGAAACCATGATATGATTGGTTATTGATGGTGAAATATGTATGATTCACTTTCCAATAGAAGCCATTGATTTTATCTCCCTTTGATTGCTTCATCCAGCACATTTATGCAAAAAGCTGGTCAGCCAGCTTTCCATGGCCTTTTCATATTAATTTTGTGTCTATCTATTTTTTTTATTAAAAAAAAAACTGTCTTTTGTATTTATTTTAACTATTTCTTTTGCGTGTGAGAAATAAATGGCTTTTTTATTTTTCAATATGCGTGTTTAATATTTTTTTTGATATTTTATTTGTTAGAGATATATTAGTAATTTGGATTTTTTTTTAATTTTTTGAAACGAAGGTCCTTGGGGAAATATGTAATTGTGGAAGTGGATCTGGAAATTTGAACGGTTAGGGGGTGAGTTTGTAAATTTGGGAAAGTTGTTATCATATTTTTTCGGTTGTTGTTGCTTGTTTGCTTGTTGTTTGTTTGTTTATTATGCTGTAGTGTGAGGAAAAGGGGGTGTGTGGGGCCCATTGGGCCCATGACGATGATAAAAGGAGTGATCGAATCGAAGTCTCTCACGGTTAATCGAGGGTGACTGTGGGCCAATACTAACGTGCGCCGGAACAACTGTTTGCCGGCCATCTTTTCATTTGGTCGTTACTAATGTGTTTTTTTTTTTTTTTACACTCATGGTTGGAACTTTCGAAGATATAAATAATTATGACATGTTATAGATTGAAATTTGATTTTTTAAATAATTTATTTTATTTACCACTTGGGTGTGTCTTTGTAGTAGGAGTCTAAGTATTGTTTCACATAATTTTTAGAAAAATGTCATGAAGTTATTTTCTCTGACTCACTGTGTGACGATTTATAAAACTTATTTAAATAATGTACATTGATAATCTTATATATAAAATGCTAGATATTGGGCAGAGGAAGATAGTTGCAAACCAGTTTGGAGTTAAACTTTTTCATAAATTCAATGCAATTGGATGTTTGTGCCTAAGTTTTATCCTTATAAACTCTTCAACATAATGTAAAGGAAATCACGAGTTTCTTTTTTTGGTTTTTTAATTTAGCTCTAAACCAATCTGGATGAATCTTCTCCATTATATGATGATTTGTAAGATTATTCATGTGTATTATTTAAAAAAGTCATGTGACTAAAACTATACATTGATAGTTTCTTCAATCATCATATATTAGGCTTAAAGAAGATTCCCACCAGTTTGCAACTAAACTTGTTCTAAAAAAAATCATTAATCTCTTTCTCATTTACCATCAACGAACACATTTGTGTCCGTCTCTTTTGAAACTCGCATGGTTATTTTTCATTTCCCTCTCACTCTCACTCTCTTCAATGCCGCCACCACTTTATTAGAGATGGTTACATGTTATTATCCTAGCTTGAATGGACTTACTTTATCCTAACTAGGAGATGGTATATTTATCATTTTGCCCCAACCCATCTTGTCAACATCCCTAGTAACAATTGCGAAAGTTTTGTCAAGAAAAAAAATTATAAGTGAGGATAAGAAAATAAAATACCAAAATTTTTAATTCCATAAACCTTGTTTATTGTAATATCAATAAGCCAGTTTCATAGAGAAGTTCATCCAAAAAAAAAAAATCATAGATAGGTTATAAGTTATAACTAGTAACTACAGAACTCTTCCTGTATTTGGTGTAATTTTTTTTTTTTGGAAGGGCAGGGAGAATTAAAAGAGAAATGAAAACACAATGGAAAGTCCTTTTCCTATCCTACTTTTACCACATATGATAAAATCATAAAATGTAAATTAAATATCTCCATTGCATTAGCAAAAAATCTTATGCTTCCAAAGCCAGTTACTGGATTGTAATCGTTGCTTAGCTTGGTTGTCAATAATTCCTCAATCCTCAAAAGTGCAAAGAATGAGTAAAATAGAATGGTATATACGAAACCATGATATGATTGGTTATTGATGGTGAAATATGTATGATTCACTTTCCAATAGAAGCCATTGATTTTATCTCCCTTTGATTGCTTCATCCAGCACATTTATGCAAAAAGCTGGTCAGCCAGCTTTCCATGGCCTTTTCATATTAATTTTGTGTCTATCTATTTTTTTTATTAAAAAAAAAACTGTCTTTTGTATTTATTTTAACTATTTCTTTTGCGTGTGAGAAATAAATGGCTTTTTTATTTTTCAATATGCGTGTTTAATATTTTTTTTGATATTTTATTTGTTAGAGATATATTAGCCAATTAGCATAGGCTTAAATTTAATTATACTTTGTGTGCAAGTCAAGTCTCCTACTTGTACTAGAAGTCTATTAGTTTAGGATTTAGTTTACTATATATACACATGTTATGATTTATTATAAAACAGGATTTGTACTACACTCTAATATATTATTGATGTAGTCTTTTAGAGTTTAATTTATACTTTCACTTCTGCATCCATTATAGCATATTCATCATAGTGTATCAATGCTAATATTTAACATTCTTTATATATTCATCATGGTGTATCAATGCTAATATTTAATATTCTTTATCTTTTTTTTTCTTGTGAATGCGTGTTGTTTCAATTATTATAATGACCAAACTTGTTACACTAATGATTATATGATTAATAAATTCCTAATTTATCATTAATTTTAGCTTTAAAGATTAGTGATGGATTATTTTGATATCATAACCACAAATGTTACTAAATACAAATATTGTTTCCACCTCATATCTCATCTATCAAGAAAGAGTCCAATTTGATACACGTGGGAGTCTTTGAGCCTAAGATTTTTGTATCAATAATAATCTATGATTAAGTTCGATGAAGACATTTTTTTATCTTTTTTTTTAATATATATAATTGGAGTAGAATGATTTACATATTCTCAAAACAGGATGCTGAGTAAAATAGGGAATGTTTGAGACTAACTCAAGGGTCGTGAGGGCTTACATATGGGTCTAAAGTTTTAATGGTTCTAAGTAGGGCTGTCCACGGGTCGGGCCGGGTCGGGTTTGTGCCCAACCCGGACTCGACCCGCTCAGGTCGGGTGGGAGAGAATCAGACCCGCAACCGACCGCCGATCACCACGGGTCGAGTCGGATCGGATTCTAAAAATCGATCGGTCGGTTCGGTTGAAACCGACGAACAGAGTCGATGAGCGGAGGAGAGCAAAGCGTCGTCGGATTTGGCTGGAGAAGAGCGAAACGTCGTCGGATCTGGCTGGAGAAGAGCAAAACGTTGTCGAATCTGGCAGGAGAAGAGCGAAACGTCGTCGGATCTGAGCTTAAACATCGCCGGATCTAAGCCAAAGTTACCGATCTGAGCTTACACGTCACCGATCCGAGCTTAAAAGTCACTGATCTGAGCGATTTTTTGAAAAATATTGCCGGAACTGAGCTAAAATCATCAGATCTAAGTAGATCTGAGAAAAATCGTCGCCGGATCTAAGCGAAAGATGGGTATTCGTCGCCGGATCTGAACGGGGGAGGCTTTGATCTGAAGTGGTGGTCGGGCGGGTCGGGTCTGAGCTAAAATCATCAGATCTAAGTAGATCTGAGAAAAATCGTCGCCGGATCTAAGCGAAAGATGGGTATTCGTCGCCGGATCTGAACGGGGGAGGCTTTGATCTGAAGTGGTGGTCGGGCGGGTCGGGTGGCTGCGGTTTTAGCGGAGAAAACCCGCCACTCGACCCGCCGGAATCGGGTTTGAAGGGCTGAGACCCGCCGCCGACCGCCAGAGTCGTCGGATCGGGCGGCGAGCGGGTCGGTCCGGGCGGGTTTTTCGGTTTGCTCGGGTGAGCGGTTTCCATGGACACCCCTACTTCTAAGGCCTTTGACTGTTGGGCTGGTTGGGCTGGCTTTGGATGATCGAAAGGCCAATGTTGGTTTGGACTGATATGCCCATTGTGAATGCAATTATCTTAAACTAAGGCTGTGTTTGTTTCGTGTAAAACGTTTTTCGGAAAATACATATTTTTCAGAAATGTTATTTTTCGGAAAAGAAAAATATTTTTAAGCGTTTGGTTGAATTATGAAAATTGTTGTGGAAAATATTTTCATGTGTTTGGATGTATTCTAAAAATGCTATTTTCCGAAATTTTTTTCACATTTTCTCAACAACACAACAAATTCCGGCAACAACACAACAATAACAACAACAACAACACCAAATTCCGGCAACAACAACACAACAACCACAACACAACAACCACAACAACAATCAGTTCATCAAAAAAAAAAAACAAAAACAACAATCAAACTTAAAAAAAAAAAACGGAGAGATCGAGGAAGACGACGATCGACGGCACGGCGCGACGCGGCGCGGTGCGACTCGCCGGTGCGAAGAGCGCTGGGTTCGAAGGATCGACGATCGACGATCGACGATCGACGGCGACGGCGCGGCACGATCGAAGGTGCGACTGGATCGAATGCGCGATCATTGCAGTGAGGCGATGGGGACTGGGTTCGTGGGTTCGTGGTCGCCGGCGATGGTCTCTCGTCTTGGATCGGCGGTTCGTGGCCGCCGGCGATGGGCGCTGGGCGTTGGGCTTGGATCGATGATGGTGCTGGGCTCTCTCTTTCTTTCTCCCTCTCCCTCTTTGTGCTCTCTGTTTTTGGGTTTTCCGGAAAATAGGATTTGAAGTGAAAATAGGAACGGAATCCATTTTCACCTCTGACCGACAGTCAACGAAAAATCGATTTTTCAGTGCAACCAAACACTCGTAAATTCAGAAAAGCATTTCCAAAAATGCTTTTCACCCAAATAAACACAGCCTAAGGGGGTGTTTGGTAGAGTAGTTTGAAAATTGTTGTTTATTATTTTTTGAAATACGTGTGGGTGAAAAAGTGTGTTGAAATGCGTGAAATGCTGTTTAAAAACTAAAAAATGTTGTTTGAAATGGCGTACCAAACGGGGCCTAAGTAGCTCAAATTCTCTGTGCCCCTTTACACCCATCCCAAAAAAGAGCCTTAATTGAGAAACTTACACACGTGTGATTCCCACGCGTAGTAAGAGTAGAAAAAGTAAAGGAAGAGAATTATTTACAAGTCCGAGAAGGAGTGAATGAAAGAAAGACCAATCCAGAACATACAAAATTCACAAGAAGTAGAACATCAACAATAAGACATATTTACGTACGAATCGGTTTGCTTTATTCTCTGATGGTTGTTGATGCTCCTTTGAAAAGAAGAAAGCTCACAAGCATTGATTCCATGGAGGCTGAAACTGCTAAGGTCTTGTCTTTTTTCTTTCCCTTTTTTTTTTTTCCATGAACTTCACCCTTTGCAAGATTTTCTTGATTTTTAATCTATGTACTTGTTCAAATCTTTGTTTTTGTTATTTGGTCGATCTGGGTTTTGTCTAAGATGGTCTATTTGTGCTTTAATTCTTGGATATTGGAAGATTCTAGTTGTGGGTTTGGTGCCAGTATTGTTTTTGTTTTTCAAATTGGTGTGGTCTTGTTTCTACTCTTCAGATTTCTGGCTTCGGGAACAGAATCCAGTGGTAGTTTTTTCTTTTTCTTTTTAATAATTAAATTGTTTGGCAGAATATAGGAATTTGTGATGCTTCACATTGAGGCAGACAATAATGGATAATATAGATTGAAAGTATTGCAAATTCAGTTTATGGATAATAAGCTTTGTAGTGTATAGGGAATATAGGAATTTGTGATGTTCTACATTGAGGCAGACAATAATGGATAGTATAGATTGAAAGTATTGTAAATTTAGTTTATGGATAATAAGCTTTGTAGTGTTTAGGTGGTATGAAAAGTTTACAATTTGTCATATTGTCTGGCACAATCTTTTATGGTTTCATCAGTTTGGCATATTAAGTATCGTTTTATTTTTTTGCTGGCACACTCTTTTTTGTTAATTCAAATTTTGTTTGTGTGCTCTCAAGCCTCATCAAGTTGCATCTATGTTCTTCAATTAGTCAATGCAATCTTATGTGCGTGCTAAATGAAAATTACATAACCTTGACTTAATTAGAGTCACGGGTATCACTGATGTTGTAGAATAGCGGAAGCTCAAAATACCAAGATTGATTTTGAAAATATTTTGGGCTTTAGAAAGATCTCCAAACAAATATTATGAACGAAGAGAACCAACCCAAAACAAATATAGATGCAAACACACCAAGAATTACATGGTTCAGCAACAGCCTATGTCTACTGGTGACAACAAAGAAATTTCACTAATAAATTTGGTGTAGAGATACTCTCACACAACCCAAATCCCAAATACGACCAAGTAGCTCTCTCACACAAATAGCAAATAAATAGGTGAAATTCTATTCCTATTGTAATATTTGCTGCAGCACCACACTCTAAGAGAGAACTCTTTCAATTTGGCCAAAGACCTGAAAGTAGCATAAATATAGAGAGAGCTTAAAGACTAATAAGTCAGATAAACAACTTCCGACAAGTCAAAGTCGGCTATCAATTGATTGCCCACACGAATTTCCAAGCCATGTTAACAACTGATGCTTTTCTAGCTCTTTAATAGCTTGAATTGGCTAGTTGAACTAATATTTGCTACTTTGATTTCTCTCTATGTGCATTACTTTCCCCAATATGTGGTGATATATCCTCTTGAAATCTTGAAGAAAGTTGTTGAGTGTCTTCTCATTTGAAGGAAGCTAAATAGGTTTTTTTTTTTTTTTCTTTTTTTTTTTTTAAGAGAAAAGACGAAAACCCTCGGGGGGGGTGGGGTGGGGGTGGGGTTGGTAAGTAATAACAATTTTATTGAAAGGAAGCATGATCATCAAAATACATCCTCTCAAAAGTTAGAACTAAAAATTCAAAACAGCAATGAAATCCCAGAAAAGCTAAATAGTTATTGAAAGGTCTTGTAATTCTAGAAGAAGACATGAGTATTATGGCGTTTGATACAAGAGGTTATGGACTTTAACTCCCAATTATGCTGCCACCAAATGACCTTTTGGTCAGCTGACACTTCCTAGTGTTTTCAACTAAGATGTCAAGGATTTGAATCCCCCCTCTCCCCCACTTAAGATGCATTTAAGGAAAAAAAAATCTCAATTAAGCTGCCTGTTCTTGTTACCAACCAATTGCTTTGTCAATGATGGTTCTACCATGAGAGATCAATTAATGGAAGTTTTAAATATTATATTTCCACCATTGTGAGTCTTAAGGTATTCCAAGTAGCATTATAAATACATTATCATAGTGAGAATCATTGTATTTTTGTTTCTCTTAGTTTGGTTAGTATCTACTCTTTGTTGCCTCAAGTCACAGGTTGTCCAGTTTCTTATATGATCTTGAATGGTGAAAGTTTAATTACCAATCTTAGACCAAGATTGTTTCCATTTTAGTGTTGTATGGTTTGTAGTCTATTGTCCTGTTGTGACCTTATTTGATTTTTTATTTTGTTTGGAACGGTATCAGGCCAAGTTTGCAGCTATTCAAGAAAAATTAGGACGAGAAATTCGTGTGTTTGAAACATCAGCACTTTCTCCGTCCTCAAATGAAGTGTCCAACAGTGGTATGAAGCATTTTAATTTTTGCATATTCCTACCCTATTCCAAAATATGCACAAAGTCCTACAAGTTACCTGTCAGGCCTGTTATGTTTCAGAAGATTCATAAAACTAGTTTTTTGCATACCGTGATGATTATATCTCTCTTTTTTCTTTTTCTTTTTTTGGATGTTTATCATAGAGGAGACACATGACTTCTATGAGTTCACAGCAGAGGATTATTATCGCATTTTAGCAACGAAAAAGCAAGGTAATATGAATGATGACCCTATTTTACTAGTAGTAACGCTAAAAGACAAGGCTCTTCTTACGCTGCACCATTTCTGAAGTTGAAGTTTTCAGAAAGAACTAAATGTAATTCTTATTGATAAATATTATTTTATTGGTGGTCCTTTAAATGGTTTGATTTATGTTTGGCTTGCAGTTGTGAAATTTGGGACCTTAAATTAGGACTCATGTCCATGGCGTGCTATGAATATAAGCAAGGAATTGAAAACCTCTTTCGCTCTTATTTCTTGAAAGTTGTGTCCCCATATATGTATTTTCTTGTTTTTTTTATTTTTTATTTTATTATTATTTTTTTTTATATTTCCTGAGTATGGACATAAAAATTGAACAATAGAAGTTCAATAGAATCCCATTCGGCATGTTTAACACATTTTTATACACATGTAGATAAAAATGTGCAAGTGTGAGTGAATGTGCATGTGTGTGATATTGGATACTTCTTCTAATGCATTAATGGAATAATCAACAGATAAATACTCGAAAACACGAAAACTTCAAGAAGCAGAAGAGGCAGCTCAGAGGTCAAAAATAACAAAGGTGCTCAATGGACCTTTTCTTTTTTAGACTTTTTTTAATCATGCACATATAATTATGATCAAGAAAGCCCAACTTTGGATTGATTCAGTAGAGTATTAACCTTTTCATTGAATTTTTTCTGACTCGTGTATTGCAGGCTGTAATTAGGATTCGCTTTCCTGATAATCACACATTAGAGGTCACATTTCACCCATCTGAAACAATTCAGAGCTTGATTGATCTTCTCACGAAAGTGGTTGCTCGACCTGAACTACCATTCTATATATGTATGCCTATGGGAATCAAACTATTACTTACCTCCATAACATGTTTTTTTTTTTGGGTAATAGTTATCTGAAAGTAAGATGTAAATAGGGATTTCTAAAACTGAAGCAATTAAAGCATAAATTTTGGTTATGTTGCAGTTACTACTCCTCCTAAGAAGCCGATAAAAGACATGGCACAGGATTTCTTCAGTGCTGGCTTTGTTCCCAGGGCAATAGTGTATTTTTCATATGATCTACCAAAAGGTTAGTAATTATTTTGAATGTCAAAATTCAATTGATATATTTCTGGCTGAATGTTCATGTCTAATTGTAACTTTTTCTCGACCATATTTTTTGTATACCTACCATAATGCTAATTAGGGTTTTTTTTCCCTCTATGATAATGACTTTGTCCTATATGTGCTCACTAGGGATTTTATTCTTCTTGGTCCTTTATGATTACTCTCTTTTATGTGTTAGACAATGACTGATTTTACCCTTTTTTTTTTGTTGATAAGTATGATTGATTTTAATAGCATGCTTAAATTTCAACATGGCATTGATGTGTATGGTGGAGCAATTGTATAGTGGAGCACTTTGTTATGAGTAATGAGGGCAAAACAGTAATATCATGTACTTTATATATAAATAATATTTTATGTGTTAGGTTTGACTCATCAAACCGTAAACAGTTTCATAGTAAACAACATGGTATTAGAGCCACCAACCTGCCACTGCCGTTAACCCTCTGACCACCACTCACCGGCAACCATATCCTTACTCGCTAGCTCCGACAACCCTAATAGAGACTCTGACGATCTCGATTTAGTGGCTGAAGGAGCTGTGCAACGCCAGTGACCCTCTCTCCGGTCTCGCGACACTAGATCGATGTCGCTTGATCGTGAGAGAGGCAGGGTTTTACTTGCCCTTCTCTGGCTACCATTCTAGCTTACTTGCCGGTCCTTGCGCCACCGCTCCTGTACCCTAGCGCCACCGCTCCTGCACCCTAGCACCACCGCTGGAGTTTTTCAATTGAGGGTTTCAGCCATGGTCTGATTTTCTTCTCTTCTTCAATACGTTCTTTGCTTATCTGTTCAGGCAGCCTTAGGTTGATGTTTAGTGGTGGATTGGGCTTCTTTTTTTTTTTTTTTTTTTGGTGTTGGTATGGATTTGTTGCTGCCTTGTTTTTGGAATAGTTTGGTGTTGATTTTTCGATAGATGAGTTACTGTTGGCATGGCTAATTGGTTGAAGTACATTGGTTGCTAGTTGGAGTTTGTTTGAATTCAGTCCAGCTTATTTCTTTAGTGTTAGTTTGTTCTTTAGATTGCTATTATGGAGTCCAAAGATAGTGCTCAGCCCCCTAATTATTTCTTATCTCCTAATATGTTATCAATTACCTTCATTCGTTTAAATGGTAGTAATTATGCTCAGTAGGCACAGGCAGTTGAAGTCTTTCTTCTTGATAGAAAGAAGTTTGATTACGTGATTAAGGAACCTCCTGTACCTATAGACCCTAAATTTGCTGATTGGAGAGCCGAAGATGCACAAATTAGGAGTTGTTTGTGGAATAGCATGGAGTCTAAGATCAGTTGTAGTTTGGTTTTCTTACCAACTGCTAAACTTGTTTGGGAATCAGCCAAGGAACTTTACTCTGGTGTTAACAATTTGAAGCGGATTTATGATCTTCATCAAAATTATTTCTCCTTGAGTTTGAGTGATATGTCTTTAGAAGACTATTATAACAAGTTTATGGGTTTATGTGAAGAACTCAATATTTATCAGCCTATCTTCTTTGATGTTAAAATTATGAAGAAACAATGAGATTCTATGCATGTTGCTTGCTTCCTCTCTGGATTGCCTAAAAGTTTGAATCCAGTAAAATCACAAATTTTAGCTAGTCCATACCTTCGTTCATTGAGTGAAGTTTTTGGTAGACTTTGACAAGCCACATTATCTGATTCGAGTACTGACCATTTCTCTTCCTCCAATACTGATGCATTACCTTCTGGTGATAAATTTGCCTTTACCACTTATATGGGGAGTAATAGAGGTGGTTGTGGAGGTCGAGGTCGTGGGGGCTGAGGCCGTGGAGGTTTTGACCAAGGGGGCCATGGGAGTGAACAAGGGGGTCATGGTAAAGGACGTGGTCTTCGTAAGTGCACTTATTGTCATGGTGAGAATCATACAGTAGACTTTTGTTGGGAGTTGTGTGGTAAACCCTCGGCTCACCAAGCTAGTTTTCAAGTTCAAGAACCACCTTCATAGTCACTTCCACCAACATCTAGAGTAGTCTCTATTCCTGAGGAAGAGTACAATCGCCTCTTGACTCTGCATTCCAACTTTGTTGGGTCTGATTCTACTGCTACTTTGGCTCAACAAGGTACTTCCGTTGCTTGTCTTGCCACTCAGGACCCTTGGGTCATTGACTCAGGTGCTACTAATCATATGATAGGTACCTCAGGTTTACTCTCTAACCTTGAGCAATCTAGTAGTCTTCCCAATGTTACATTGGCAGGTGGCTCAGCCACTACAGTTTCTGGTTTGGGCACTGCTAGTCTTAGTCCTAATCTTTCTCTCTCTTCTGTTTTATATATTCCTGGTTTTCCTTTTAACCTTTTGTCAATTAGTAAGCTTACTAAAATTTTGAATTGAGCTGTCATTTTTTTATCCACTCATTGTATCTTTTAGGATCTCAAGACAAGGAAGATTATTAGTGGAGGGCATGAAGCCGATGGACTTTATTACTTGGATTGACGTGGTTCTTCCCGTTTAGTGGCTTCTCATTTGTCTATCTCGCCTCTTCAGCATCATTGTCGCCTTGGTCATCCATCTCTCAAGAATTTGAAGTCATTAGTTTCCATCATGTCATCAAATTGAGTCTTTACAATGTGAAGCATGTCAGTTGGGTAAACACCATAGGGTGCCTTTTGCCTCTAGGCGTGAGAGTCGTGTTAGTAGTCCTTTTCATTTAATTCATACTGATATTTGGGGTCCAATAAACACTTCCTCATTGTTAGGATTTAGATATTTTGTCATTTTTGTTGATGATTATTCTAGAGTCATCTATCTTTATCTTATGAAAGAACGATCTAAATTATACTCAATTTTCAAATCATTTTATATGGAAATAAAGACTTAGTTTAATGCTTCACTTCGTATTTTTCGATTTGATAATGCCCGTGAATATTTTCATACATCTTTGTCTCAATTTTTTTGATGATCATGGTATAATTCACCAATCTTCATGCCCTCATACTCCACAACAAAATGGTGTTGTTGAACGCAAAATGCATCATTTGTTAGAGGTCACTCGTGCCTTAAAGTTTCATATGCATGTTCCCAAATCATATTGGAGTGATGCTGTTCTCACTACCTGTCACCTAATTAATTGCATGCCTTCCACTGTTCTAAGTGGTCTGATCCCTTATACTGTGCTCTCTCTTGATGCACCTTTGTTTCATCTACCTCCTAAGATCTTTGGTTGTGTGTGCTATGTTCATATCTTAGGTCCAGGGAGTGACAAACTTGATCCTAGATCCATTAAATGTGTTTTTCTTGGGTATTCTTGTACTCAGAAAGGATATTGATGTTACTCACCTACTTTTCGTCGTCGTTTCATTAGTGTTGATGTCACATTTGATGAATCTCAGTCCTATTTCTCTCCTTCGGTTGCTAGTGACAGTTCTTCTCCTTGTCTTCCTCTCCTACCACCTGTGTCTCCTATTGAATCTCCTCAGAAACCACTCCAAGTATATTGTTGTCGGCAGAAACCTCCAACCGAGACCTCTACCCCGCCTAGTGATCCGACTCCTGATCCTGCCTCTCTTCCAATTGCTTTGCGCAAAGGTAAGCATTCTTGTACCTCTCACCCTATCTCTCAATTTGTCTCTTATTGTCACTTGTCTTCAGCTCTTCATGCCTTTACCACATCCTTGAATTCTATTGTTGTTCCTATGTCTGTCTAGGAGGCTATGTCCATCTCTGGTTGGAAATCTGCTACAGAGGCAGAAATGTCTGCCCTGTCTGAAAATGCTACTTGGTCTTTAGTTACTCGTCCTCCAGGGAAAACTATTGTTGGTTGTCATTGGGTGTATGCTTTGAAGTATTTGCCTGATAGTTCTATTGAGTGCTTGAAGGCTCCCTTGGTTGCCAAAGGGTATACCCAAACATACGGTGTTGACTAAGCGGAGACATTCTCACCTGTTGCTAAAATTTCTTTTGTCCGGATTTTGATCTCCTTGGCTACTAATTTGGGTTGGCCATTATTTCAGTTAGATGTTAAAAATGCCTTCTTGAATGGCGATTTGAAAGAAGAGGTGTATATGGAGCAACCACTTGGGTTTGTTGCTCAGGGGGAGAACTTGGTTTGGTAAATTTAGTGAAGTAGTGTTAAAGTTTGGATTGCGACGTTGCCACTCTGATCACTCTGTGTTTTCTCATACCTCTGATAAAGGAAAGATTTTGTTGATAGTATATGTTGATGATATTATAATAACCGAAGATGACAAGCAGAGTATTGATGATTTGAAAAGATATTTTCAAAACTCCTTTTGAACTAAGGATTTGGGTAAACTTCGTTATTTCTTAGATATTGAAGTAGTACGATCTAAAGAAGGCATCAGTTTATCACAGAGGAAGTATGTGTTGGATATTTTGAAAGAAACTGGCTTGTTAGGATCTAAACCAATGGAGACTCCTATGGATCCTAATGTCAAATTTTATAAAGATCAGGGGGAGGTGTTATCTAATCTTGAGAGATATCGTCGTTTGGTTGGTAAACTAAATTATCTCACAATTACTTGTCCAGATATATCATTTGCAATTAGTGTTTTGAGCCAGTTTATGAAAGATCCTCGCCTTCCACATTGGGAGGTAGTTATTCAAATTGTGAGGTATCTTAAAGCACATTCAGGCCGTGGTCTTTTGTATAAAGCTAATGGTCACCTATGAGTAGAAGCCTCTGTTGCTTATTGGGTTGGATCACCGTCGGATAGAAAATCCACTACTAGGTACTGCACTTTTCTAGGAGGAAATCTGATTACTTGGAGAGGTAAGAAACAAACTATTGTTGCCAAGTCTAGTGCAAAGGCTGAGTATAGAGCCATGGCACACACATCATGTGAGCTTATGTGGATTAAGCATTTGCTTGAGGAATTAAGATTCGTTGTGAAGTTGCCTATGACTATGCATTGTGATAATCAAGCAGCAATTTACATTGCCTCCAATCCTGTGTTCCATGAGTGAACCAAGCATATTGAAGTGAATTGTCATATTACTAGGGGGAAAGTAGAAGATGGTGTAATTGCTACTCCATATCTCTACAATAGTCCAGATTGCTGGTATGTTTACTAAAGCTTTATGTAAGACTCGTTTGGGTTTATTATGTAACGAGTTAGGATTATATGATATATACTCTCCAGCTTAAGGGGGAGTGTTATAAGTAATAGAGACAAAACAGTAATATCATGTACTTTATATATAAATAATATTTTATGTGTTAGGGTTGACTTATCAAACCCTAAACACTTTCATAGTAAACAACACACTTAATTACATTGACATCCAAAAGATGTTTTATTTTTTGAACTATGTTAGCCAATAAATGCTTTTGCCTAATCTAGGAGCAACTCTTGCTTGAATGAAATTGTTGATCTCTAACTCTAAGAGTCTACCATGGAAATCACTGGATTCATAATTGATCTACATGGCAATGGTACTCATGCTGTGAAGCCCTTGAGAACATTGTCTTCTAAAAGACGGACTTGTTTTTGAAACTTTGATAGCCAATAAATGCTTTTGACTATCTAGGAGGACAAAATTTGGCTACAAACTTGGGTGTAGCCAAAGGCTTGGCTACAACTTTCACACCAAAAAAAAAAAAAAAAAAAAAAAAAAGGAAGAATGGTTACATATTTTGAAAATATAGGGCCTGTTTGGTACATGTGTTTATACACATGTTTTCAATTTTTAAATAACATTATACGTATTTCCAAACATTTTTTCACCCACACGTATTTCTAAAAAATACAAACAACGTTACTAGAACAACGTTATCAAATGGCCTCCTAACCATTGAATTGCATGTTTTTTATATTCTTAACATGCATGTCAAAATTTGTGTTAATTGGATATTATATACTATTCGATTCATAAACTTATTTTTTATACATAATTTTAGACTACAAAAACTTAAAATTTAAACATTTGATTGATGACATAGCTATTAATCTTTGATTTTCTGGAAATTTTGCAAGCATGGCGGATATAAAGAGAAAATGTTATCTAGTGGTGGATTTGTCAAAATTTGCATCTAATAAAAAGATATTGGGTAGAGTTGTAGCCAAACTTGGTCCAAACTGGGAAGAATTTTCAATTTTTTGTTGACTATTGAGGTTAAGGATCTTGGGCTGGTTCCTTTGTTCACAACTACTTATGGTTCAGAAGAGGAAATCTATTTTTTTCCTTCATTTGGATATTTTAGCGGCTTGTCTTGGAGAGTAGGATAGTGTTAACTTTCCTTAAAAAAAAAAAAAAAAAGGAGAAGGATAGTGTTAGCTTGACCTTTTTTCTACCACAGGTTATTTGCCTGATCCATTAATCCCCTCTTCCTCTGAAAAAAAAGCACTTTTAAATTATTTTGTAGGCTATTAATTATCATACGATTAACTTAGAAGACCATTTGGAGCTCAAAACTGAGACTCAGATCATATAATGTCCTCTGAATTTTAGATCCTAGTTTTACTTTTTGGGGTAGCTCTTGTATACATCCACGTATTAGTGTTGCACCCATTTTACGATATTTCTTATCCCAAAGAAAAAAGTTGGTCATATTAATTGAAGTAAATATTCTAAAATGCTAGGACATAAAGCAATGAATTTAGTCACCCAATGTACCTGGTAAGCCTGATGAGCGTGCCTGTTAATAAAACACAGAACAAGTGTATATCCACAAAACTGGAGTAATATGTAAATGACATATACTTCAACAGTTTAACTATCAGCTGTACAAACATAAAATCTAGACTAATATGTAAATGAGATGCACTTCATTGTTGACTGCATCTGTATTTAATTACTCAATTCAGATCATGTAATACTATTTCATAGCTTGTACAAGTGAAAAAATGTTCATGAAGAAGTACTTTTAAGTTAAAATCTAGGTGGCCCAATTCCAAAATTGTAATTTGTATCACTGACAAAGAATGCCAGCCTCACCTCTCTCATTTTTGCGTAATTTGTTTCTAACTTTGTGTTATGCAATTATATGTAGCAGTAACTAATGTAATTTATCTTCTTCAGGTGATGTTGATGATACAACAGATGCCAATTCAGGTCCCTTCCTACAAGAAGAGATCATGTCTTTGAAAGGGTTGGAACTCATTATTGAGCAGGGGCAGCAGGCAGAACCTGCTCAGTCTGCGCCGGAACCTGTAACATCAGCACCGGAACCTGTAACATCAGCACCCTCCCCCATGGTCCAAGATCGGAAGCCTGCTGAGAAAAAACCTGTTAAGCCAAAGTGGCTGAAAATGTGATGTGGCTGACTCTGGAGGTCAGCTCCTTGTTCCTTTGTCAAACTTCCATTTTCAACTGGGGTGATTTCCGTTCTCATTATGGGTTTCGGTTTGGTTACTGCAGGCAAGCTTCAACATGTGAGCTTGGTGGTAGTTGATGTAATTATAATCACCCTTGTCCTTTTGTTAAGGTTATTCATACTCATACAGTGGCAGGGTTGTTGGATAATGGATTTTTTTTTTTTGTTTTACTTGTATCTTTGAAATTAAGCTTCGTTTCGTGTGTCAATGTGGGCAAATCCCCTTCCCGCTTTCTTCTTCTTGAAAGCAAATCCCCTTTCCTGCTACTACATACATTGTACATGAACATATAAGCTAAATAAGATCTAAAAGAAACCAAACCAACAAGGATGTTGTTCAGTTGGATTACAGGTAGTGGCAAGTCTAGGAAAAAATATCTTATAAGACAATCTCATGACAACTACCTCTCACAATATGTGTGGGTTCTGTGGCTTCCGCCACACTTGTAGATCCCACATGTTCTGAGAATGGTCTTGTGGGATACCATTTCCAAGTCTAGGCCGTCTCTTGACTTATTCAGCCCTCTCGTACTAGGTTTACCTTTTAGAGATTACCCTCTAGACCGTGGCCTATAAAAACCAGAAATTTTCTATATTAAATGGTCATGAGATTGAGGAATCAACCCTCAAGTTAAAAGATCCTCAGCTCAACTTGCAGGGATGGGGTTGGATGGTCCGATTAGGGTCATTTTATCACAGTTAAGAAATTGTATTCTCATATAATTATTTAAGTCCATTAGTCAATAAATGATTGCAAGTTGTATATTTGGGCATTGGAATGACACGAGGAAAGAATTAAGGATCTGACATATTAACTAGTGTTACTAAAAAATATAAATAAGATATATATATTAACTATTGATATGCTCTCCTAAAAAAAAAACTATTGATATGCTAATATCATGGGTTGGTCTACTCATGTTCAAATATTTGTCAATCTGAAACAGTCCCAATCCTAGCTTTAAAAACAGTTTAGGATCAAAGTCAACCATTAGCCCATAAAAGGCCAATCCAAGAGTTTGGATTGGATCAAATTAGGTTGAGTTTATGGGCCGAATACGCACCCCTATCCTTGAGGTTCTGTAGCACAGTTTAATTAATCATAGTCTTCCTTTAGACCCTCCTCATATTTTAAACGTGCATTATACAATCGACTGCCGGTGCGAGGCCATGGAAGGTCCTTCAACCAAATTTAAGGATAAAACATGGATTATTTGGGGAATGAAGAGTAGTGAGTTTGCGGATGAAAAAATACTTGATCTCCAGTTGATTGTGCTACCCCTTGATGTTAAAAAGAAAAAAGAAAATAAAACTTGCCTTTTACTTTCAGAACATAGCCACTTTTATTAAAATTCTTACTCTTCTCCTCTAGTTTTTTTATTTTATTTTATTTTATTTTCTAATGATTGCCAATGTGAAGGGAATAATAAATATAAATCCAAGTTGCTAAATCCTGTTTCATAGATAGCCTTGCAATCTCTACAAATCTTTTTTTTTAAATACAAACTTACCTTACACACTCATATTAAAGGTAGTATATAGGCTACTTCACACTTAATTTACAAAATTCTCAAAAATAGTAGATTTTTATTATTTAGATAAGTAGGTAGGAAGCTCTAATACCAATAACATAAACACAAATAGATATCTAAAAGAGAAGCTATGGAAGAAGCAAGAAATCTATATATATATATATATTATTGCCCCTTTTATCTAGTTAAAGTAAGATGCAAGACTACAAAAACTAAAGAATCACGTAATATAATAAGTGTCTTAGATGAATAGTTACAAGCTAAGAATGAATCACGAATATATACATATGTGTCTAGCTTTCATGATAGAAGAAAATAAAAGTTTATACATTAGGTAATTTAGGTGGCATGGGTAAATAGTTACATACATGCATTGATGTCTATTTTTTGTTTGCAAAGGTTCAAAGCGCTTCTTATATGCTTATCTTATCCAGTTATCCCTCTATCTAGTTAATAAGGTTGTGATATTCTTTCTCGTCTAATGATGACAAAGAAATAGGACTCTGACTGTCATCAATTTGACCTAGTACTTCAATGTCTACCAATAAAGACAACTTGTATGGCTCATCAAGATTTTTTTCTTGTAGCTAGCTCTACCATATAGGCCATTTAGGAAAATTGCCTTGTTCCCTAATTTTGGTGACAATATTATATTCTTATAAGATATTAAAATAGAATATATCTCATAAATATCCCCCTTTTTTTTTAAGTGATCAATGTCTAATCTAACTAAAATTAGAAGAAACTCATATATTCTTTTTGATCTCTCTATGTAGATGTATTTTTGTGAATCATTCACTATTCTTATAAGATATTAAAATAGAATATATCTCATATATATCCTTTTTTTTTTTTTTTGAAGTGGTCAATGTCTAATCTAACTAAAATTAGAAGAAACCCATATATTCTTTTTGATCTCTCTATGTAGATGTATTTTTGTGAATCATTCACCATTAAACCCACCTTTTTTTATCCTTTCTTTTACCCCTAATTCCCTAAACTGATTCTCACGAGTCAACATTTAAAATAAAAAGGTTTAGTTTATTTATATACTACTCTTTATAAACAATTCACGTGAAGTTTTTTAGCAATGATTATTTGATATAAGAAAAAAATATTACTTGAATTATCGTCTGAGGCCTTAAATTTATCAATTTTGCCCTAATTGTAGCCATGTCTTCTGGCAGCTTTTCTAGTTGATTGGTGAGATGAACTGAATAATTCAAGTAATTGGTTGGAATTAGAGCAGAAGAGCTATGACGAACACAATAGGTCATTGAAATATTTTTCTTAAATAAATGAAACATTATCCACCATGTCTCAATTGCTCTTACATCTTCTCCATAATATGTTAGGTCATTGTCATTAAATTCATTTAGTTCCCACTTCTGTGATGGAGTGGACATTAATCATATAATATTTATCTGTTGCCCATACTTCACCGGTGTGTGTACTCTTGATTGGAGTAAAAAAATATCATTCCATTAAAACAAGGATATACTCAAAAGGTTCCTTTTTCAGTAGGTAAGAGAGATTCGGTCAATATCAAATTACAAAATGGGATATATAATTGAAAATTTTGTTAATATTATCCACACCAAACCCATCACCTGGTTCCAAACCTACAAGACTTGTTTTATGGAAAGGACAAAACTGTGACCCTGTAGGATTTTATTATTGGCTGAATATGTCATAAAATTGGATGAAATTTTGATGCATGTACCAAGACTAGCCAGGGAGACAATAATGTAGGTATTATGTTTAATTATTAAGTTCGATGGAAGTTGAAATAGTATGGTAAAGTGTGCACCCATGACAGAATAGAAGTTATAACCGCGAGTAATTCTAGTACCACATAAAAAGTTATAATTTTTGCCATAACTATCCTACTTGGCGAATTGTGATTGGCTGCATATCACTTTTACATAGACCTATAATTTTTTCTCTATTAATCAAAGTCTGTCATATGAACAATTGTGGCAAAATTGTGATCTATTATGTGGTCTTAAAATTTTTGCATACACAGGCCGTATTTAGCCATACAATTAAGTCAAAATGGTAGGATTAGAAATGGTAGAAGCTTTAATGCTAAATTTAGCACTATAAAATGGCCCATATAAAGTTATTTGATGATAGAACATGGCTTAAAATTATATTAGATATATAATTTGATAGTAACTTTATATATTTATGAAGAGTGATGAGAGCTTATATGTTGAAGAACCAGCGTCTTAAGATCCTACACCTTACATGCCTTCCCTCAAATGAATTGAGCCATAACCTAACCTCAATCTCACTTAAAAATTAGAATCTGATAGTTTTGGATTCAAGCGATGAAAGTTAATATTTTTTGAGCTGAACCAGCATCATGTGCCATCACTCTTAAATGTTCAAACTCGATATTTATTTCATATCTACACCCCCAACCAACTATTAGACAATGATCCTATATAATATAAAAATTCATCTGTAGTCTTTTGGTATTGTTTAGTTTCATTGATTTAATTTGCTTTATATATATATATATATATGGGAAATATACAGCTAAACCTAGAAATGTGATAAGCTTATGTCCTGGGTTGACAATGATTTAGAAAATTTTCTTCTCCAAATCCAGATCCTAGAAACAAAAAGGTTGGTTCCCTCATCTCCAAATTGGCCTAGACTCATGAAGTTTTTTGGGAAAAAATTCAACTTTGATGCAGCTTTTATCAGTTGGGAAGGCTTGTATGGTAGATTTTCCTAGAGGCCATAATAATAATGGTTCACTCATATTAAGGCTTGGACCAAAATTCTACAGTAGTTAAAAGCCTATTCTGCTTGTTGAGCTATAAACTTAGCGTTGAATGTAAAGTGAGCTATGATTGAAGGTGATGCATCAGTAGTTGTTGACCCCTTAAACTCCTACCAAAAGACTTATTGGATGACAAACTAAAGTTGTCACCAAATATTGACTTCCCCAACTGGAAAAACTGGAAAAAATTTATCATGTATCTTATATATGTATCCATCCACCTTCTTATATGGAGTAAATAGATGTATTGGATACATATAATGATATAATATCACCTTCAACTTTAAGGTGTGAGTTTCTTTAATTGGATAAATTACGATAGAATTGTAATAATGTTGTTCATATTTTAGGGGCATTCCACCATGGTGATTTAGGACTCTCCTCCCTGGGAATTTCCCTGAGGAGGTTTGAATTTCTGTTGCCACTTGATCTTTTGTATGATTTTGTTGTTCAATGATGTATCCCCTTTTAGCAAAAAAAAAAAAATGAAAGAACAAAGAAAATAAACGTAGTTAAAAAATTTTCCAAATAGTTTTTAAAGTACAAAGATACAAGAAAAAAGTTTTGACCTTGAAAATTGAATGCGGCTTGAACAATGAGTAACTTTAGAAACAACTTTTATACTGGGAAAACTCGTATGTGAACTTTCTCCTTTTTTGAAGTCCCATTTTTCAAGCTGGGCTTTGACTTCTACGGTTCTATGTTGGTATGCTAATCTGAAGTACGCTTTTCACCCTTGAAACTTTGAAAGGAAGGAGAAGACAAACAAACAAGTGAACAACACAACTTGAAAATATCTCCATAAATTCTATTGCAAAAAGTTTTTTAATTTTTTTTTAAAGTTTCATTTTTATTTTAAATTATTTAAAAGATATTTTTTAATAAATAAAGTTAAGACTAAAATGTTATGTTTATATTATCTAATTTAATGTCTAAGAATCTTATATCTCAACTCGTTGGCACTTCTTGATGTTTCCGTTGGAAAGATCTAGAGCTCAAATCTCCTTCCTCCAACTAATGAGTTATTAAAACAAAATACTAAAAAAATCCTTAACATGAGTATTCACATCAGAATTCAGATGACATGTTTTTATTGTGAGAGTGTTACAAACTATTTACACATTAATTGTATTAACATAATTTGCTCTAATTGAAATTTTATTTAAAAAGTGTTAAGAAATTTAAAATAATACTTAAATTAAAAATCAATTATCAAAAGTCTCAAGAAATTTTAAATAAATTTAATTATTTATTTTAAATTATTTTTATGGTTTAATAAATCTTTAGTTAAAAAAAAAAATCATATACATTGTGAATTGCCACATAACTTAAAGTTTTTTTTTTCTTTTAATATTTATTTTATTATTTCACTTTCAATTATTGCTATGTCTGTTTGATTTAAAATGTTTTTCTACATAAAATATTTATTGTGAAAAATGTTTTATGGTTTTTAAAATCGTAAGATGTTTTCTATCATTTTTGGTCTAATTTTATGTTGACTGCAAAATCATTTTTCATTTACAAAAATTTTCAATTGCTCCAAATACAGAGAAGCATAAAAATGATCATTTTTAAAAAATATTTTGCACATAAATAAAATAGGGCCATATTATTGAATTATATATCTTTTATTCACAAAAAAATAAATATTTATCCTTTGATTTACATATAGTTCCTGGGAAAAATGGGCTTTTTCCTCTTTTTTTTTTTTTTTTTTTTAAATCTAGCACAATGTCCCCATTTAAAAAATATTAAGTATCGTGTCCCTATTTTGAAACTCAATTTTTTTAAAATCGAGTTATAGGTGGAACTCGACTTTAGCAATGTCGAGTTCTATGCATATTTTGCCACTTAATTTTATTTTTTATTTTTTAAGTAAAACTCGACTTTGCTAAAGTTGAGTTTCACTTAAAAATTTACATATAGCTCGATTTTGAGGATATCAAATTTTATACAAAATTCAATTTTGTTAAAATTAAGTTTCAAAAACAGGAACACGATGCTTAATAGTTTCAAAACAGGGACATTGTGGTAGATTTTTAAAAAAATAAGGGCAAAAGTCCATTTTCCCCTATAGTTCCTATTAACATGTTCATAACACCAACAAATGTTGTTATTTTTAAAATGAGTTAGGGGTAATTTTTTTTTTTACAATTTTTACACAACAGTAAGTTGTTAGCAACAAATCAAAATTTGTTGCTTCAATAATTATGATTTTTTAGAGAGAGAGAGAGAGAGAGAGAGAGAGAGAGAGAGAGAGAGAGAGAGAGAGACACACACACACACACACATTAATTACCTGCGACAATGCTACGTGTCTTTACAATAAGCAAGACCAGCCAAAATGTTATTAGTTAACTAGTATGTAACCCATGCAAACGCATGGATGCATTTAAAATTAAACACAATTTTTATTATAAAATTATAAATAATTAGTTAAATTATTAAAAAAAAAATAGCATGTAACACATGCATACATATAAATACATTTAAAATTAAACACAATTTTTATCATAAAAATATAAATAATTAGTCAAATTATTTTTTTTTTAAAAAGTAAACGTAATGAGTCACACATTAAAATTCTTACCTAAATTTAATACTACCTATAATTTTTTTTAATCTTTAATAAGATAAAACGTGTGGTGATCTTTGTTGTATGATGATTTTTATTGAGTATATGTGATTTTTTTTTTTGTTATTTAATTTTATAGTTTATTAATATTAGATTCTTAGTATTTTGCACTCATTAACTCACTTGGCACAAAGATGAAAGAACTTAAATGAACACATGACACAAATTTAAGTGGATAATTATGGTGTGATCCTCACATAAATTTAGACACATGAGATTCTAATTTCGAATTCTAATAGAACTTTCTCTAAGATTTGCCTATTAATATATATATATATATATATATTAATAATGAACTAGCCTCTAAACACGCACATGAGGCTCTTCTATTTTTTTGGGTAAAGATTTAATAATTTGTAACAATTATAATTTGAAATTACTACATTTTTGGGTAAAGGTTTATTTTTTTGTGTTTCTTTTACACAATTTGATACATATCCAAATTGCACCGTTTGTGTTCTAAATTTAGTATGTGTTCTATTGTAATAGTAATAAAAGAAAATCATCGTACTATTGTAATGAAAGAAAAGTAAAGAGTAAGCTTTAACCAAAAAACACATATTAAAAAAAAGAATAATCATAAGAAAATAAAGAAATGAAGAAGACCCAAAGTCCAAATAATTAGAAGGCTATTGATTTCTTTCTAAAAACGAAATAGAAAAGAGCAATGTACATTGACATGCATGTTGAACCGGAACAATTAGAATTGCACTTTTGTTTTTGTAAGTAAAGTTTTCTCTTTTTTGGATTTTGAATTTAGAAAAGATGATGATGATAGTGTAGAGAAAAAGAACATAGAATTGAGAGGAATTGAGGAAGAAATAAATTGAAGAAGTTGAGTAACTAATGTGGCAGTTATCCTATTTTGTAGGAAGTTTTTTATATGGGAGTTAGAGATTATTTTTAGCATGTTATCATTAAGTTTTATCTCTACTTTTTTAAAAGGTATTTGATATCAAATGATACCATGTTAGCAATATCAAATCTAATAAGTATGAGATATGTTAGCAAAAAGTAATTAATCCACTAACAATTGAAAGACGTGTTAATGGGTAATTATTTTTGCACACATGTCTCTAGTTTATTGAATTTTGATACGAATGACATTGTATCAGGGAAACTGAATATTCAAAAAAAAAAAAGTTAAGTCTTTTTTTTTTTTTTAATGCAAAAAAAGAGAGTTAAGTCTTGGTAAAAGAAAAAATGAAAGAAAAAAGAAAAAGAAAAAGAAAAGTGAAAACGTGGAGTAATGCTTAGTTTGAAAATCAACTGGAGTTAAACGTGAGAATTATACATTGTCTATTTTGTATGCAAGGTTATACGTGGGAGTTATAAAAATATATTTTTACTATATTATCATCAAGCTTTATTTCTATTTAAATCTAGGGTATTAGGATATTTTAGAACAAAAAAAATGTCCAATCCAGTCTCCAAACAAAGTAGCCCCATAAATAATAGTATGTGTATACAGTATATATATATATTTAATTGGATATTAGTGCAATACATCTAGAGACACGTTTGGTAAATTGTAATAGACACTGTAATCTGAATCTGAATTAGTTTTTCCTTTAAAAAAAAAAGTTTGAATTAGTGGATCCCACCTAACCATAAGTAATAATTGTAGATTTGTAGTTGAAACATGCGTTTAACTAACACTCATTCATTTCTCTTTAAAAAAAAAAAACACCACTCTTTCATATCTGGTTGAATTAAAAAATAAAACATGAAGTATATATTTCTAGGAGTACAAAGTAAAAACAACGATTGGCCCTTTTGGCAAAAAAAAGAAAAAGCAACAACGATTGGCCCCTCCACTTACACATGAATTAATATACATTACTAAAAGATTCTCAAAAAAAAAAATATATATATATATATATATATACATTACTAAATTGAGAAATGGATTTACATTTCTAATTCTCAAGAATAACATAATACTCAGTTTATTAATGTCATATGCAAAAAATAAAATTGGTTTTTAGATTAAAATGTAAGCAACTAATAATGGCTTTTCCCATTTCTCAAAAATAAAATAAAAATAAAAATAAAAATAAAGCTTTTTCTCTATTCCAAAACGAGGTCAAAGGGACCAAACTACACCAAACACGTACTACCAACCACATCATCATACCTAGAAAGTTTAAAAAATAAGCCAATTCCTGAGATCACCAGTGACCTCACCATCATAGTGTTCCGCAGTTTTGTGATAGAGAAAGTCTCCATAGCATTGCTCTATCCTCTTTGTGATATTTCTTTGGGTTCTTGTTTGCGGACTACATAATGATAATATCAATTGCTTATTTACCCAAAAAAAAAAAAAAAAAAAGAGAAATGTTATGTCTACAACATTTTTACAACAAATTCTAAGTGGCAGTTTGTTATTGGTTGTTATTGTTGGGGTAAAAGAGTAATCTTAGTGTTAGTTTCAAATTTGGACCAATAACAACTAACCATCTGTGATTTGTTGTAAAAATGTTGTAAAATTATTGTAGACATAACATCTCTAAAAAAAAAAACTTGTTTTTTTTTTAATCATTAATACAGTATTTTAAATTGAAAAATGTTAATAAATGTCCTAAGGCTATTGGTTTATGATATATTTTTTAAAATGTATTATGGAGAAAAGAAAAAATAAATAATTTTTTTGACAGCTTTTTATATTTTTCATTAAAGTGGTGTCAAAAATTTCCTATAATAATTTATTAATAATTGCCCTAAAAGAAGTTGTTAACATGACCCATTTAAATAAGTAATTATAGATACTCGCGGAGTACTATAAATGCATACTCCTTCCTTTCACATAATAATAGGTCTTATTAATTAAATTCATAGTGGGACCAAAAATTCATATGTGAGGGGAGAATACGCATTTATAATACTCTCGGAGTATTCATAGTTTTTTATTTTAAATTGGAGTATTCAAGAAATAAAGCGGGATTTCTCAAAAAAAAAAATTCCATTTTAAATTTATAATGTTCGCCTTACTTTTTTTTTAGTAAACAATAATACTTATTAGAATACACACGAAAATAGTATTAATGGTGTTTTAAACCGGGTTTATTATCAAACCAAAATACAATTCGGTCTTTAGTTTAACTAGGTGGAGATTGAATTTCATATATCTTATTTGAGAGAAAATAAAATTTTCAAATTAAGTTAATTAAAACTTACATATTAATATACATTTTAAATATAATCACATAACCTTTTAAAAAATATATATGTAATGACATAATAAGATAAAACTTGTGTATAATCTATTGGACCCCAAATGAATCTCTTGCAATGTCCGGAAAGTTCAGACTGATAACGTGGCCTGGTGGCCATATGTGACTGGTGAGGGGGAGAAAATTGCTTTTTGCCCCTTTTTGAAAAAAAATCCAGCATTTTGCCCTATTTCTCAAACTAATTAGGGAAATGCCCCTCTTTTGAAAATCGAGTTTCTGAAAATCGAGTTAGGCCCTATAGCGGCGTTTTTAGGAACCCTATAGTGATGTTTTAAGGACCTATAGTGACGTTTTGTAACTCGATTTTCATAAAGTCGAGTTACATGCAATTTTTTTTCTTTTTTTTACCTATAACTCGATTTTATGAAAATCGAGTTACAAAACGTCACTATAGGTCCTTAAAACGTTACTATAAGGTCCCTAAAAACGCCGCTATAGGGCCTAACTTGATTTTTAGAAACTCGATTTTTAAAAGAGGGGCATTTCCCTAATTAGTTTGAGAAATAGGGCAAAATGCTGGATATTTTTTCAGAAAGGGGCAAAAAGCAATTTTGTCCCTGGTGAGGGACTATATGTCTCTTTTAGACCAGCAATTTTCTCTGGTCTTCGGAGCACCAAATCAACAGTTTAGAAAGCCGGGAGTCTTTTTCGCGGTTTCCATTCGTAATTCAACAAGCAAATTGTATTTTGTATTTGGTAATTTGCATGGCACATCGTAATTCCACGTTAGCCACTCACTTCTAATATTTTCGGTTTGGCCTTAAATTGCTTAATTGAATCTCGTCTTCACTTAATCCATGCCGTTAGCCAACCAAAAAAAAAAAAAAAAAAAGGGTGGAGTGAAAAACCCTTTTTTTTTTTTTTTGGGTGGAGTGAAAAACCCAAAAAAAAAAAAAAATGTGAAGATTTTATTTTTGTAAGAGAAAAAAAAAAGTTAAAAACAAAAAATTAGGATCGTAAACGAACTAAGTATTAAAAGTTTATATTTGTTCATTTAATTTAATTTAATTGAGTTCGAACCCATCACCAAACAAAATTACATGTTCAAACTTGATTTATTTTATTATCGAAGATTTGTATGTGCCTTGAAATTGAAGGAGTCTCCTATATTTTGTAGAGGGAGAGAAGCCTTGAGATTAGAGAGTTCGAATGGGTTTAAGACTCTGCAAAGCTTTCATTTCACTAAATTAGTCCAAATGATTTGGAGTTGTGGGCTGGGAAATCGAAAAAAGTCAGAGAGAGGTTGAGTTTTGGAGACTTTGAGTTTGAGTGCCAATTCGGCACTTGGACTCAGTTTCCCATTTGTGCTATGTTTTGATTTTAGACTACTTCTCAAATTTATATTTTTAATCATTTCTAAGAGTTTGAGTACATAAGAGAAATGCTAAATTTTGGAGACTCTAAGTGTCTGATTGGGAATAATTTATTTAGTTTTTTTACTGAAATGTTTTTAATA
The DNA here is from genome assembly GCF_002906115.3 of Quercus suber. Taxonomy (NCBI): domain Eukaryota; kingdom Viridiplantae; phylum Streptophyta; class Magnoliopsida; order Fagales; family Fagaceae; genus Quercus; species Quercus suber. The sequence continues at coordinate 885,135 of NW_027069524.1, read as the reverse complement.
AAAGTATGTTAAAATATACTTGTACCTTAAAAATGTTAGAAAAAAATGGAAAAAATAGTTTAGAGATGAAATTAAAGGACAAGGATGACTAGGGTGTCAAGTGATATAGATTACTGGAGGGCGAGGGCAATAAGAGCTTGACATCGCAATGACAAAAGGCTAAAAGCAGCTAAGAAAATAAGGTGAAGTGAGGTGAGATTAAGGTATGACTTACATGAGTGAGAGGTAGCCATGGAGCTTAGGAGCAGGGATGGAGCTAGGACTTGGAGTTAAGGAGGGTGGCTCTATTGTTTGTTGCGTATAGCGGATTTGACCTTTAATTCTATTGCTTTAGCACTACGAATTTTTGTTTAAAACTTTTTGAATGGTCAGGTTGTTTGTTTTGGATAAAATATGTTAACTAGGTTTAATTTTTTTAACTTTATTATTGGTAATTTTTATTGTTGGCCTAATTTTTTTGGGTTTGTATATTTTGTTTTAAATTTAATCTATTAGTTTTTTATGGCATTTAAAAGGTGAAAAATGCTAAAACTACAAAATTTTTACAAATTGGTAATGTGATGAGTGGTTATTGGTAAGTAAAAAGTAATGCAAGTGTGTGAACCAATAAGAATTTGCAACCTCAATAGTTTGTAAAAATGTTGTAAAAAAATTTGTAACTATAACATTACTTTTAAAAGAATTAATGGCTTTGTTAAGAAGGGCAAAGTGTAATTTTATTGAACAAAATTGCTAAAATTGGTACTTATTAATATACTAATATTTTTTAAAAAAATTTTGGGGGAGGGAGGTGGGGGCATTGCCCCTCAAGTCCATATATAGCTTCGTCCATGTTACTAGGAAATAAAATAAGTTTATATATTTAGGATTTTAAAGGGTATATTGGTCAAATAACATTTAGTTAAACAAATTAGATGAGTCAAATGGATTTTGTGAATTGAATATAAATACAACACATTTATTAAATGAATCAATCAACCCTAATATGATATAAACTCATTAAGCCTTAATCTATAATCCGCTATTATTTTTTTTATTTTTCCGTTTCTAGAGAATCCATCCTGACATTATTAAGAATCACACTAGAAAATCAACAATTACAAGAGAAGAAAATTATGGAGTAACAGACTCCATCCAAACAATTAAAGGGAAAGAAAGTCTAACTCTGTTATCTAAAGCATGGACTACAAAATTACCTTGCTTTATTATACGAGAGAAGGAGTGAGCTCTAAAAGAGTTCAAGATAGATTGAATGTCTTTAACAAAATGACCATGGAGAGAGGGATGGGGAGTAGCCAACGATAATGCCTTAAACACAATTTCAGATTCCCTTTTAAAGCAAACCTTATGAAAGCCAAGTTCAGTTGCGAAATGTACTGCTTTCCTTGCTACCAGTAGTTCAACCAATTCCACCGAGCAAGGAATAGGGATTTTCTCTTACAGTGCAACTATGACCAAACCACTATCATTTCAAATCACCACCCCCAATCTTGCCTTGTTTGAGTCCGTGAACATCGCACCATCGTAATTCACCTTCACCCACTCATGGTCATTTTAGATTTAATGTCTGTTTGGGATCAGCCTATTTTGCTAAAATTGAAATTTTTTTGCTAAAAATACTATAAATAAAGGTAAAAATTAGCTAAAATAGTATAGTGAAACTCATGAATAGTAGCAAAAAGTGTAGTAGGCCATATGAATAGTAACAAAAATGAGCCAAATAGTAAAATAAGCTAGCTTTTTAATTTGGAGCCAAATGTACTGCACTTTTTTTGTATTATTCATGGGTCTCACTGCACTTTTTGGTACTATTCATGGGTTTCACTGTATTATTTAACCTAATCTTTACCTTTATCTATAGTAATTTCAGTAAAAAAATTTCAGTTTCAACAAAATAAACGGATCCAAACAAACCCTTATAGTAAATACTAGTAATAAAATTCGGTGTAAGAGTCATCCAAATCAATATCAGTTCACCTTCCGTACTGGATAAACCAACACCCCAGTCCCCCTGTCTTGGTTTCCATTTTCGAATGTTTTAAATAAAAGCCAATAAAGGATTGTAAAAAAATATCTCCATCCACCACTTGAGGCATGTTTGGTACACTGTAATGATTATTATATGGGAATATGAATAAATATTACAAGGAATACATTAAGCTGTTTCTCAAAAAAAAAAAAAAAAAGAATACATTAATTTGGAAGGTAATAAGTATTATTATTAATTAGTTTGGTAACCATTTAATAGTAGAATCCTGAATATGCATCCATAATTTAGTAGAGTATAAAAGAAGGTGTAATTAAATCATTTTTAAGTCAAATTTCCTAAAATACATTTATTTTAGGGTGTTCAAAATAGAGTTAATAATTAACAACAAGGAAATTTTATTTTATTTTCTTTTGAAGATGTGACAACTAATGGTTTTTTAGGAAATTTTTTTAGAAAGTTATTACATAAGGTGAAGGAATAGATATTCAATACTTTTGATAAGGAATAGTTATTCATCATTTTGAAGAATATCTATTCATAAGGAATAACTATTCATTGTAATAAAAATATAGCCAAACAATCGAATAATTATGCCATAAGAATATTTATTGCATGACAGTGTCTATTACAGTCTACCAAACGTGCTCTTGTATGGGGTTGATATTTCATGTCTTGTCGTATCCCCCATAAGTAACTCTTTTTTTTTTTCTTTTTTTAAGTATATACATCCCATGGTGTCTATCTTGAATTATAAAAGAAGAAGAAGAAAGCCCATGTGGTATTTGGATGGTAGACTTATTGGTTCAAAGTGTGATATAAATCTCTAATTATATCTTAATTATATTTTAATCTTGAAAAAATAAAGGAAAAAAAGAAAAGAAGAAGCCAAATAATTATAAGCTCGTGTATATATATATATATATTTTTTTTTTTTTAATTCAAGAAAATGGCAAAAATGCAATTTACACCAACTGATTTTACCTAAAAATCATTTTAGTTTTAGAATTTGAAGTTTGTCATTTTAGTTTGGTAACTTTACCAAAAAATCATTTTAGTCATTTAAGTTTAAAATTAATAATTTTAATCCGGTTACTTTTCTAATTCAACTCAAAATGATGTTATATCAACATATTAAGAATTAAAATATTATTTTATTAATTCATCAAAATAAAAAACAGAAAAATTAGAACAAATTGTTCTAACGATGTCTTCTATCTACTTTGAGTAACATTACAAAACAAAACACTTAAAAAAAGGAGAAATGTTATGCTTTTAATATTTTTACAACACATTCACAACAAATTTTAAGTGATTAGTTGTTATTAGAGTAAGAAAAATAAGTTTAGTGATGAGTTTAAATAAGAACCAATAACAACTTAACATTAAAAAAAAATTTCCCTAGCATGGCAAAGCTAAAATCTCCAATTTTCCCCCTAGCCCCAATTTCTAGTGAAAATAATTTTTTGAGCAAAGTTACCAAACTAAAATAACCAATTGAAACTCAAAATGATGCTATATCAATATGTTAAGACTTAAAATATTATTTTATTAATTCATCAAAATAAAATAAGAAAATTCTTTTTATCTCCAATTTTTTTTCCTTTCTCATTTTTAGCAAAAATTCTTTTTTTAACAAAGTTACCAAACTAAAATAACCGAACTCATTCTTAGTGTGTGTTTGACAAAAATTAAAAAGCCAGTTTATTTTACTATTCAACTTATTTTTGCTATTATTCATGAGTTTTGCTGTACTTTTTAGTTTTATTTATGAGTTTCATTATACCTATTAACTTTTACTTTTATTTAGTAAAATAAGAGGATTCTAAATTTTTTTTTTTGAGGGATATCCTAAACAGAACATTAAAGCATTAAAATGACTTTTCGACAAAGTTTCACAAAGTATGGTTGCATTTTTGGAAAAAAGAAAAAGAAAAAAAAAATAAGAGGAGTTTGGCGTGAAGTGAGAAAATCTATTACGGTCATTTACCTGAATGCGGAGAAATTATAGAGTTTTTTGTGGACAAGTTATGTGGTTTATTATTTCACTAAAAAATTTTTACTAATTTAAAATTGTTGAATCAATACTTAATTTTTGTTTAATTTTTTTTAACTAATTAATAATTTTAAATAGGTAAAACTTTTTTAGTAAAATAATAAATTACATCATCCCATGGGAATATTATAATTTCTCCACAGTTTTTCCTATACGTCGGTAGGTACCAAAGCACAAACCAAGTACGACCCGAGAGAGAGAGAGGAGAGAGAGAGAGGGAGAGAGTTGGTGGAGAAGTTGAAGTTGAACAACACAAAACTGTTAGCTAAAAAGCTCACCATTTCTGCCTCAATATTTTCCAAAGCTCTGCATCAAATAATAAAAAAGGTACTACTTTTATTCAATACAATTATTTACACGAATGTGGAGAAGTTGAAGTTGAACAACACAAAACTGTTAGCTAAAAAGCCCACCATTTCTGCCTCAATATTTTCCAAAGCTCTGCATCAAATAATAAAACGGTACCACTTTTATTCAATACAATTATTAACACGTACGTGTACACACAGATAACCCCGCCCACTTTCTCTCTTTTTTCTGGAGCTGTCATTTCTTATTATAAATTTTGCAAATTCTTGGCAAATCCATCAAAACTCTTTCTTTCCTTTTTTTTTTTTTTTTTTGGCTGTGGCATCTGATTCTGGTACCTGTCTTGATATCATTTTCACGACCCGGTTCGTGGTTCTTGATTTTCTTGTCGTTCTGTTGTACTGCTTTTGAATTCCATTTTCATTGATTTCGAATTCCCAGCTTGGATCTATCAGTTTATGCGTTTTTTGGAGTTTGGGATCCGTTTCTTGAGTGAAATTCTTTAGGTTTTTTGTGGGATTTTTAGTTTTTAATTTTTTTTGGTCTTTTGGCTGTCGAGAAATCCGAGGAGGAATAAAAAATTTTGAATTCTCCACTGTTAAAAGCAGTATGTTTGTTTGTTCCAACGGTCAGGTAGGTAAATCACATTTTTTTTGGGGTGTTCTGATTCTATATTTTCTGAGAAACCAAACAGAAAACTAGTGGGGGTTTGAGTTTGACATTCAGTTTTATATATATATATATATATTTCCTGAATTTTGAGTCTGATGGATCTGAGTGGTTAAAAAGTAGTTGGGTGTGAATTAAAAATGGGCCATTGAATGCATTTGGCAAAGAAATGAAATCATTATATATGCATACACCAATACCAGTCAATTTCAGTAGCTCTGTTTTATAGTTCATGCTTGTATTTATTTATTTTTGTTGTTGCAGATTACAAGCAATTGTGAGAATTTTCTGTTCAGCTTAAAAAGATGGAATCACCATGTTGGCACGTTGAGAAAAGAGCTGGTTTAAAAAGCGATTCGTTCCGGAAAGACAATGAGAATGTCCTAGAAACTGGGTGCCTCTCAATTGTTGTGCTTGGTGCTTCTGGCGATCTTGCCAAGAAGAAGACTTTTCCGGCACTCTTCAACCTTTTTCGACAGGTTTGGCTGGACCCCTTCGTAGCATTTTGTATATAGTTTTCTAGAATTGTAGTTATTGGAGGTTGTTAATCAGTTTTAGACTCAAAGATTGAAAATTTAATGTTTTACTTATTCTATTGGAATTTCAATAGAGTTGGTCATGAAAATGTATAAACGGAACGATTTTCTAGTGTTCTCATTTGATGGAATTCTCTTGCAACTCTGATAGACAACTGAGAATTCTGTTTGTAAAGACTTTTTGGGAACTAGAGTTCATGGTTTTTCTTATGAGCTTTGAACTGTAACACTCACTTTGAAATGGACTGGCTTGTCCGCAGGGATTTCTACAACCTGATGAGGTTCACATTTTTGGCTACGCAAGGACTAAGATTTCAGATGATGAGTTAAGAAACCGCATACGGGGGTGAGTTATGTTTCTGTTGTCTGTTTCTAAATATTATATCCTAATCAAAATGAATATAACGAGTAGAGCAACAATGTTTGATGTCATAATCCATAATTTGTTCCCTGCTTGCAATAATTTCAATAAATTAATAAATATAATAAAGCTTATTTTCTTGCTCAGTACTTAGAAGGAAGAACAGAAATGCACCTGCTAATTTTTCCTTGTTTTGTTTACTTTCATGTTTCTTTGATTGTTATCTTATATCTGTTCTTCTTTTTCTTTATTTATTTCCAAAAATATTGTGCCGTTTTTTCTAATACAAATTGTTTCTTCAAAATTTTATTTTAATTGTTTATAAGAATAGCAAATGATGAGGATTGATTGAGATATGATTAATAACTGCAGATATCTTATTAATGACAAAACTGCTTCACCAGAGCACGTGGAGAAATTATCCAAGTTTCTAGAACTGGTTAGTACAAAACTTATCCTGCATCAACCTCAAGGGGTGAACAATTGGCTATGAAGTGGAGGCTGCTAGTTCGAATCTCTCCTTCTTCTACCCCTTGGAGCCAAAACTTACTTATAAAATAAAAAACCCCCTTTTTATGCATCATTTTGGAATCATTTCTGTGGTGCACCCAAGTAACATGTAATTGCTTTAATTTATTTTTGTAGATCAAATATGTAAGTGGTTCTTATGATTCTGAGGAGGGCTTCCGGCTGTTGGATAAGGAAATTTCAGAGCATGAATTATCAAAAAATAGTGTGGAGGGAACATCTCGGAGACTCTTTTATCTTGCACTTCCTCCATCAGTTTATCCATCTGTCTGCAAGATGATAAGGAATTTCAGCATGAATAAATGTTAGTTTTTCTAACCCATCTTTGGTTTATGGCTGGAAGTATTAATAAACACTGGCTACTATTGTTTGGTCATTTATTTTTAGAAGGTGCATTTTTCATTCATATTGTTGTTCACAAATATTTCATGAAGGTTGTTGTTCAGAAATAGACAATGAAGTTGTCTTCATATATACATTCCTAAATTTTCTTTGACATGCTTCTTAATAGGAGCTTAAAGATTAAAAATAGGAAAAATATGGATGCATCTGAGGAGCCATTGGTTGAAGAAGACAGGGCACTATGTTTTAGTCTGGCAATGCTTTAGAAGTTCCACTTTAGGCTTCTTTTATGCTTCTTTATGTAAAGTAAAAAAATTTATAAGTGAGTTTTTGGCCCCAACTAGAGGGGGAAGGGGAGATTAAAAATTAATGTAGTGTATACAAGGTGCCTGTTCTTTTCATTCATCCTTCATATCTCACTGTGCACATAGAAATTGATTCTGCCATTAAGTGTGACTTTAGAAACTTGAATTCTGTCATTGGATTTACAAAGATGTTATTGCTAGTAACATTGAGTTCTTTCTAGCATTGCTCTGATGGTAAGGGGAAATTCTGAAAGATATATATATATATATATATATTTGTTTACATAGTTGGATTTTAGAAAATAGAAAGTAGGCCTTCAGATTTCCCATATAATGTCACAATTCCGTCTATGTTGTTATTTTGTCGATTGTCTGCATCCTGTGTTTGCATAAATTGGTATATTGACAATTTGGCAATTTTAGATAGTTGAATCTTGCATGATGGCATTGCGGTTCCTGAATAAGATGCATACTTAGAATATCTGATGCAGAAATTTTTGAATGATTTCATCTAATAATTTCCAGCTGATCTTGGTGGATGGACACGGATTGTTGTTGAGAAACCTTTTGGCAAAGATTTGGAATCTGCAGAGCAACTCAGCACCCAGATTGGAGAGTTGTTTGAAGAACCACAAATTTACCGTATTGATCACTATCTGGGAAAGGAATTGGTGCAGAATCTGGTAATATATGTATAAAATATATACTTATTTTGGCCAAATATCTGTATAACTAGATCTTAGTTATTATTCATTTAGTTTAATGGACTCTGCTTGATTCTATTCTTATATTACATATGCAGTTGGTTCTTCGTTTTGCAAATCGCTTCTTCTTGCCCCTTTGGAATCGTGACAACATTGACAATGTACAGGTGAGAATCCTTTTTTCACTGATAATTTTTGAAACTTGAAAGTTGCTCACCTGTGGTGAGGCTGTGAAAGTACATAAATGGTGATAAAAGTAAGGGCAAACTATTAGTTCAAGTGATAATCTTGTGGTCCCCTTAATTACATGTATAGTCTTGTCAATTTTTAATATTGTGAATTTCATTTTCACCTACTGTAGCTGTAATATTATGAAGCATTAATAAGCCACAAATTTTAATTTATATTTTGCTATTATTTTTCTCTGGCAGATTGTGTTTAGGGAGGATTTTGGGACTGATGGTCGTGGTGGATATTTTGATGAATATGGGTATGCTCAGTACATGCTTGTGTCTCAGTTGTTTGTTGAGCAGGACTCAAACAAACATTCATTCCTTTGCCTTCTTTAAAATTTTCTTTTTACTATTCAATTTTCTTGTATTTTAAAACTTGCAATGTTTTATTCTATAAATTTGGTATATTTTTCATTATTAATTCAATTTCTATATTCTGCTGATATGGAAAAGAAACTTTAAAAATTTCAGTTCTAAATGGCTTAACATTTTTGAGAATCTGTTGTGTTTGCTTACCTGGTTTTATATCATAATGAATCTTGATTAGCAAAGAAAACTAACTAATTAATTTTTTTTCCTGCGCAGAATTATTCGCGATATCATTCAAAATCATCTCTTGCAGGTGACGCCTTGGTATTAAGATGAAGTAGATTCATATGCTTAATGCTGTCATCTTTGCATGATTGATTGTCTTTATTCTGGATTAATTATTTCTGCTTGAGCATTTAGGAAGCAACAGTGCCATCTTGTGTCTTGAATTGTAGTGTTTGAGTTCTTTTTGGTTATTCATGTTTGACATTTGCTTGGGATAGGATACTTATAGGAACTTGGTGGACCTTGTGTCTGTAGTGTCAACATCTCCAACTGTTATCTATCCAAAAAAAAAAAAGAAACTCCCAACTGTAACCTTCTTTTCTCAGATTTTTATTACCCAACCTTTCCTTGCAACCCATTACCATACAAACTCCCAACATATCACATGAAAAGAAAGGTGTTTTAGTTTTGACGTATTTATATTATTCATTAATTATCTACCAACTGCAGGTTTTTTGCCTGGTTGCTATGGAAAAGCCTGTTTCTCTCAAACCTGAGTACATCCGGGATGAGAAAGTGAAGGTAGGCATCTTCACTACTTGTTGCAGGGAAGTCATTTTAGCCATTATCTACTGATATTTATGCTCTAAAACCTCTCTGATATAGCAAGAAACCAAATGTCATCATGAAAGCGAGATTTATTGATGAAAATCTACTTTCTAAATGAATAAAAGGAGCATATATATATTTTTATTTTTATTTTTATTGATTTTGAGGAGCATAAGGGCTTTCCAAAGACGTTTAAAAAAAAGAAGAAATATTCATGTTTTACCATTTGCGTAAAGCTCTTTTCTCTATAAAATCTTTTCTTCTTATTACGTGCTTTAAGTTCCAGACATGCTTCCTTACATTGATTGCTCTTTATTACCTGAATCTCAGGTTCTTCAATCAGTTCTTCCAATTAAAGATGAAGAGGTTGTTCTTGGGCAATATGAAGGCTATAGGGATGATCCAACAGTTCCTGATCAGTCAAACACTCCAACTTTTGCAACTATAGTTCTGAGAATACATAATGAAAGATGGGAAGGTACAATCTATATTACAATTTTATTTATTTTTCTTTTGAATACACACACACACACACAGAGTTATGCATTGATTAATGAAATTGAAAGCTCAATTTTGTTTTCAATATCTTCTCAGGTGTTCCGTTTGTACTTAAGGCTGGGAAAGCATTGAATTCGAGAAAGGCAGAAATAAGAGTTCAATTTAAGGATGTTCCTGGTGATATATTCAAATGTATGGCACCACAACTTAAGAATTCTCAGTGACTAATCTTCAACATTTTGCTTGCTTCCATTGTATGTCTTCTATAGTTTTGTATGTTAATTGATATGCAGAAAGGAGCTTTCTGACCTGGCTTAATTTGTGTAGACAATCACTTTCAATAGGTTTAGCGTATTCAATGGATGTTGGTTTACAATTTTTTTTAGGGGGGAGGGGGGGTTCCTTTTTACCGGTAGTGTATGTCTTGTAGTTATGATCAAACTGGGGCATGAATGGTTGTATGGTAACAATTTTCTAAGGTATTTCTTGTACTATAGTTTTGGTATCAAAAGTGGATGGTCACGATTATTAGCTAAGTGAACATTTTTTGTGAAGATTATTGCACTGGGGAACAAGAAGAATCGCTCATTGTCTATTTCTGAAATAAGATTGTTTTTTACTACTATTATTTTGATAAGTACTCTTCTTGCTTATTATACAATACCATATAATAACTACTCTTCTTGCTGCCTCATAACTACTTGATTTCTATATTCATTGTCTGTACTTTTTAAGACCATAAATGCTGCTTTTGTATAATGCTTGTCCTGTCACATGTTTGGTTGTAAGTTTTTGATTTATTTGTTGATTGAACATTATGTCATTGTTTAGGTAAAAGACAAGGGAGAAATGAGTTTGTAATACGCCTTCAACCCTCAGAAGCCATGTACATGAAGCTTACGGTATGTTAGTGATTCTAATTACGTCATTACAAGAATTATTTTTCCCACAATGTTTGAGCTGGTACCTGCTTTATGGTTTCATGTGTGTGTGTGTTGTTGAAGACTTTGTGGGGCATCATGTAAAGTAATGAACATTACACTTCTGCTTGTCTGTAAAATTATATGGGTTGCAGATTTTTCCTGGACTATCTTTCAAAATAACATTTTAGTGCATATCTGAAAATTTGGTTCTGATCTGAATATAGGTCCCAATGTAAAGCTCTGAACCCTGTATGCCAGTGTACATGTTCATGTTTCACCTATCTTGGATCGGGGATGGCTCTTTCTCCACCGGTTCTGTGTATCTTAATTGTTTACTTGTGATCATTTTAAGTATGCCATATTGGATATACCCACTAGCTTCATGTATGCATTGATCAGTGAAAATAATGATACAAGCACTTGGATTGCAATAACTTTAGCAGCATCATACTATATCATACTTTTGTGGCTATTGTTTTGTGCGTGTATATATATATATTTGTTCACTGCTCATATTATCAGCTATTACAATTACAAAAAATTTTAGAAAAATAATATAAATTTTAATTTTACTGAAATCCTCTCATAAGGGTCACTAAAATTGTTCTATTTTGCTCTGAAAACCCATTGCTTAATGTGTCTTGTGCAGGTCAAGCAGCCTGGACTGGAGATGTCTACCGCCCAAAGTGAATTAGACTTGTCATATGGGCAACGTTATCAAGGGGTTACAATCCCAGAAGCTTATGAGCGTTTAATTCTTGACACGTATGATCCTTGCCCTTCCATACACAATTCTTGTGAATATTAATATGGGACAAGGGATTTGAGGATTAATATTTTAGCAATGCATCGAATTCTTCATTATTGAAAATGGGAATTTTGTTTTGTAGAATAAGAGGTGATCAGCAGCATTTTGTTCGCAGAGATGAGTTGAAGGTATGAACATTGTACATTGCATAACATATAGTAGCATGTAGTGATAGTTCCCACTCTAATGGTAATATTCTGTCAATCACAGGCGGCCTGGGAGATCTTCACACCTCTTCTGCACAGAATTGACGATGGTAAAATGAAGCCACTTCCATACAAACCAGGCAGCCGAGGTCCTGCAGAAGCAGACGAACTGCTAGCAAAAGCTGGTTATGTTCAAACACATGGTTATATATGGATCCCTCCCACCTTGTAGAACGCAGCTTGCTTCCTTTTGTTATGTATCTATGATGTTGCCTGCACTTGGTATTGTATGTCATAAAAATTTGCTTTTACATACTGTTTATTCAGAATAAGAATATGGTATGGTCTGTATCGAGAAATACCTGCATTATGCAAGCAGCACGATGCATTTGTATTACCATTATAAATAAATTGTTGATGTTCACCACTTTTTAAGAGAGATAAAAGAGAGATATTGAGCAAATACTGTTCCGCACTTTTTAAGTTCCATTTTTCTTGTTTACTATGTCGACATAAAAAAAAAAAAAATGAAAGAAAAATGAGTATATAAGAAGAGCCACTTGTCCACTTTCACATAATTGAACTACTGTCTTTTGTGGTAATAATTGTGACTCCCGAAACATAAGTGAGGAAAATGTTCATGTTAATACCAATATCAATATAAAATACTTACAAACTAATATGATAATAAATGTGATTGGTTTTACTTCAACAACCTAACAAGCAAATGTTTGAATTGTTTTTTTGTGATTGATAACGCATTAAATTTTGTAAAGTTTATGTAGTAAAAGGGTATATTCATGTCTCACTTAAGTGTTGGGCAAAATCGTAAATTTCATAGTTGTGTTAAGAACACGATATATATATATATATATAATTTTTTTTTTCCCACAACTTGTTGAAGTGTTAAGTTGTGATTGCTACATCTTTTTCATACAGGTCTATTGTTGATCTTATTTTTATTATACACGAATCATAATATATCACCTCATTAAATATAATAAAATGATAAAAATTATGAAATTTTATATTACTAGACTTATTCATGGCACCTTTCCATGGGTTTAAGGGAGAAACGGTTCAAGCTGCTGAGTTAACAACATGTTGTAATTATTTTTTCTCAACTATGTATTTGGATGGTTTGAGGCTCTCTTTTGTATCTAACCCAGACTTCAGTATTGGAGCATTTTTCAATCATTGGATGAGTCATTGCATCACTTTCTCAATGAAAATCAAAACAAGTGAGTTTTTTTCCCACTTTCTCCTGCAAAAGAGTACTTTGGTATTATTGCCTTCTAATCTTCTATGGTTATTTTTTTACTATTATATTTAAAATAGGCAAAGATAGTTGAGAGGAAATCATTTGTGTGACTGTTATATATAACATCTCTTTCACTTGAGATGGATCCTACAAACATGAGGAGGAGGTATACCATGATTGTTACTGTACAGATATATGAGTCTTCTCTTTTACTAACTATGAGAGAGAGGACTCATATATCCGGGTATATTTTTCCCAAATATGAGACTCCCCTTATGTGAGAATTGAGATAGAAGTTACAAATCTCCATCACTCCAAATACCGCTTGGTGGAACCTAAACCTTTGAAAGCTTGAAGCTGTAGTAAAATGTTCACTTCACTATCTTTTCCTAGGGACTTTCGTATACTTCCTTTCAAAAGAAAGTACTTATAAAATTTGATTTGGTCTTCGCCTTCTAAATATAGCATCCTAGACTTTAGGTTGTTTCCAACTTCCAAATTGATATTCATATAACATCCGTTGTATCAAGGTAATGTCCAACGAGAAACAAAAGCCTAACTTGGATGGAGCTGGAAGGAGATGAAACAAAGGAGAAGAATATGTGTGTATATATATAAATCAGCATATTCTGATTGTCCTCTACTTTCTTCTCCTTCTTCTTCTTCTTCTTCTTCTTCTTCTTATTATTATTATTATTTTTGGTTGAGTGTTCAGAATTCTTTGAATATCTAATTATTCCCTTGATATGTCCAGTTCCCCCCTTCTCCCTTCCAATTTCTTGCATTGTATTGTTTCCATCTCCTTAAAGTATATAATGTGTCATTTTTATTTACTCCAATAAAAGTTGGTTCAAAAACACCACTCATATCTTTGAAAATTAATTAAGTATGCAAGCTAGTAGGACTTTTAAAAATTGGACCTAGTCCTAATAACCCACGCAAAATCAAAGGAAAAATACTGATTAGGGTAGGATTTTTGGACCCGCAAAAATGAATCATGTCAATTATGCTTGTCCACAGGTCAGGCCAAGTCAGGTTTGGACCCAACTCGGACTCAACTTGCCGGTATCAAGTGGAGGGTGAAGGAACCCGAAACTGACCGCGAGCATCAATCGGTTGAGTCAGTTTTGAGTGAGGGTAAGCATCAGTCGGTTTGTTGGTTGCTGGATTCTGAAAAATGTCTTCGAAATATGCAAAAATGTTGTCGGAATTGGCAAAAAGTCATCGGTTGTTGCATTTTCGCCAGAATCTGCATTTTTTTCACTAAAAATTGCTGGGATTTGGCTAAATCCCACCAAATCTAGCAAGATCTAGCCAAGTTTGGTCAAGATCTTCTGGATCTAGCTTTTTTTTTTTTTTTTTTTTTTTTTTTTTTTAAAGCCCTAATATTGCCACACATCATGTACATAATTAATTAACCAACAATAGCATATATGGTAATTCTAACTCTATTTGTTATTATTTATTTTAATTTTTTTTATCAACAACATTTTTTTGGGTGATAATCCTATAGCTTAAGGATAGCTTAATTTTATTGACTTATTTAGCTTAGAATATAAGTTGGAAAAAAGTACACTTATACCAAAAAGAAACAAAGTTGTAAGAAGTTGTACATAAACCGAATAAACAGAAAAAAGATAGATAAAAGAGTTAGGAAGATTCGATATTCGATTTCGAAACATTCTCCACTCAAGGAGGAAGACGTGCCAATTGGCTTACAAGATATTGGCAACAACCTTAATCTTGTCCGCCAATCGTAATTTTTTCTCTCTTTCCACGTTATTACAAGATATTTGATATTATGAGTTTCCCTTTTTATCATTTTTACTTTAAAAAATTACATTTTTTTTTTCTTACAAAGAATATTTTAATTGTAGGGATAAGAACAAAATATCGAGCAAAACTTAAAGAGAGAAGGAAAATCAAAAACAAAAAAAAAAAAATCCCAAAAGAGAAGGAAAACTAAAAAATAAAGACCAAAAAAAAAAAAAAAAAAA
>NW_027069524.1:825425-868182 GCF_002906115.3 Quercus suber | reverse complement strand
AAGATCTTCTGGATCTATTTTTTTTTTTTTTTTTTTTTTTTTTTTTTTTGCCGGATTTTTTATATAGCTCCGGTCGGGTTTGAGTTGCTCAGGTTTTGGAGAAGCAAACCTACCACTTAACCAGTCGGTATCGGTCCTTGGAATCGGAAACCTGCCACCGATCGACTAGAGCTTTAGTTCGGGCTAAAATTGGATCAACGTTGGGCGGGTGTTGGTCGGTTTTTTGGGCCATGGTAGGTCTTAACACCCCTAAACTCAATCTTGACCTGCTAAAATGTTGAGTTGAGTTGGCCTATCAATCACATGGATTGACTTTTTTTTCAAATGGATTTTTCCTTCACTTTGTTTGTTTGTTTTGTTTTGTTTTGTTTTTAAGGATTTCTAACTATTGGTAAGCATGTTTTGCAATTTCAATTCTCGCTCTTTTCTTTTCTAAGTTTTTCCCTCTCACAGATACTCATAGATTCTTTCTTAATGTGGTGGATGCTTGAAGGTTTTAGTTTAGTGAATCTTGAACTGTGTAAAGTTAAGAATATGTATTGTTTAACTTTTATTTTTAGTGTTTTTGTTTATTTGTTCTCTTATTTGTATTGAAAAGAAACCAAAAAAAAAAAAAAAAAAAACAGAAAAAGGGAAAAGCAAAACTAAAATAATAATAAAGTTGTTAGTTTACAACTTACAAGTCATTGAACCAAACCAAGACATATCCAATCTGTTCCTCAAAAAAAAAAAAGACATATCCAATCCCCCGAAAGCGAAGTCTCACATTCTAATTGGTCAAGGATCTGGGGTTTTTGATTCCTCACCGCCTCCCTCTCTCTCTCTCTCGGACTCACACAAACACAAACACAAACACACACACGCACACACACACACACACACACACTCTCTCTCTCTCTCTCTCTCTCTCTCTCTGTGTTTCCTATTATATTTTGTCATCCTTGTTTTTCTCTCTACATTGGTGTTGGTGTTGGTATTGGTGTTGGTGTTTGTTGCATGTGTGGGTCAAGAGACGCTTGAATTTGTCTTTCACCTTTCTCCTCTTCACTAACCCCCATTCCCCACATACACACAACTTCCAGTTCTAGCCCATATCTCCTTAGCTTCCCTCTGTTTCTCTCTGTACCCGTTTTTGTTAAAAAAGAAAAAAGAAAAAAAACCCACACACACCCACCCAAATACCCCAAAAAAACCTTTCTTTCTTCTCAGTTCTCACTTGGGTCTCCTTTTAATTTCCTTGTTTTTGGTATGTTAATTTGATCTGCTTCATCCTCCTCAAAAGAGTCTGTTTTGAACTTTCATTTACTCCCTGATTACCTTAATTCTTCAATCTGATTTCTCTGATTTCTAGAGCTGTTTTTGTTTTCTTTGCCACAGGAATCAAGGGATTTCTTTTTTTCTTTTTTGTTCTTTTGGGGTTTGTTGCCAGGGTTTCCTTTAGATTAATTAGGCTCCTTTTCCATCTTTTTCAGGGGGAGAAAAAAAAAATTTATGGGTATGATTGGGTTTGTTGTTTCAGACTAGGTCTCTTTGGCATAGGGTTTTTGTTCTTTCTCTTGGTCCCCAAGAATCAAGAATGCCTCTAGATTTTTCTTGCAGTTCAATCAAGAATTTGTCTGAATTGGAGGCCTCTTATTGCCAAGGAATGGATGGGTCTGAGTTGGCTTATGGTGATCCGGTTGGTGATGATGTTATTGACAAGTTGCCTATTGATCCTTTTGGAATGGATATAAAGTCTAGGATTAGGATCACGGGTTGGTTTCAAAACTTGGGAGAGAAATCTGATTTGGGTTCTATTGGTTTTGGGGTTGATGAGGCTGAGAAAAAGATGGGTGATTATCATCAGCTAGTCACAGGGCTGAATTGGGTGTGGAATGGTTCTATGAGGTTTGAACCAGAATTGGGTAACATGAAGATTGGTGGGTTATCAATTCCATGTGATGAGTTTAATGGTTGTGGTGAGGTTGAGACTGGATTGCTTGAGGGTGTTTTTGGATTGGATGGAAATGTGGATGAGTTTATGAGTTTTAGCCGTTTGGGCAACTGGTTTCGTAACAAAGGAGCTCAGGAATTGAAGGATTTTGGGAATGCGAAAACTAGTTTTGATGGTGAAGGAGGTGCACCTCATGATGCCATGATTTTTGCTTTGGGCTATTTGGGTGTGCAGGACCTTCTGAATGTAGAAAGGGTTTGCAAATCTTTGCGTGTTATGGTTAGGAGTGATCCTCTTCTATGGAGGAGTATTAACATCGATCATCCATTGAGTGGGAGGATCACTGATGATGCTCTTCTGAAGTTGGCTGACAGGGCTCAAGGCACTCTTCAGTGCTTGAATTTATTGGGGTGCATAAGAATCACAGATAGTGGTTTGAAGCGTGTGCTTGAAACAAATCCAAGACTGACAAAGGTTTGTATTTGTGACTTAATTGGTATGCTTTAAGAAATAGGTTTTATGCTTATTATATGTTGTTTATATCTCTGGTATAATTGTTGGGACTTCTTATGGTTTTTAATAGATGCTTTTATTTTGATTTTTAGGTTGTGAATATATATAATCCTTGAAACTACTTTCATTTTTAAGTTGCTATGGCTAGTATGGTCTATTCTTCCATTCTAGGTGGTATTTTTACATGTAGCAAAGAATACATAAATATTCATATATTATTTTCTCTCATGTGCGTGACTCGATATAGTATTTTGCCTTTTTGTATGTAAATCAAATCATATAGAGTATTTGGACATCCCATACAACTTGAGGAGTATATTGTATTTCAGATTTCTTTTGAAAGATTTCTTGTGTTTCTGATGGCAATTAATTATCTGAAAAAAAGGCATGTGTAAAACATAGGCCTCTTAGGATTGCATTTGGTGATCCCATTCTATTTATGTTGGTAATTATGTAGCACAAAATTTGACATCTTTTGCAGCTCTTGATGCTGCACATGTACCATATTGATGGTAATTTTCTTTATTGGTTTTAATTTAAAATTGTAGTTGACCAAACTAATAACTTTTGACTGTTGTAATTGTTGTCAGAGATTTCCTTGTTCTTTGTGCTCATCATGTCTATCTTGAACTTTATGTTGACTCATTATTGGTTTGTTTCTATATTGTTTTTGTTCTTCCAAGGTTAATAAACTTACACATTTTCTCTTCTTGCCTGCAGCTAAGTGTGCCAGGATGTGTCAGACTTAGTGCTGATGGCATGTTGAATAACTTAAGGGCCTTCAAGTCTGTTGGCTCACCTGGCATAAGGCACTTAAGAATCGCTGGTGTCCGTGGTGTAACAGAAGAGCAGTTCAAAGAATTGCTATTCTTGCTGAATGTAGATAACTGTGTGCAGCTGAATGCCCGCAAACCACAGATTTATTGTGGGGGGAATTCATATCTTTCTTGTGATGATGATCGTGCCATTGATATTGAGGTCTGCCCCAAGTGCCAGGAATTGAGACTAGTTTTTGATTGTCCAGCAGAGACTTGCCAGGGGAAACATCAGGCTGCTCAGTTGTGCAGGGCTTGCATACTCTGCACAGCACGTTGTTTTAATTGTGGACGCTGCATTAAGGACCATGATTATGAGGAAACATTCTGTCTAGACTTACTTTGTTTGGATTGTTGGAAACAGCTACTTGATTGCGAGGATGGGCCAGGCAAAGAAGGTTCTTCTAAGTGCACTATCATTCATCAAGCCAGCTACCAGTTTTGCTTTTATGGCTGATGGAGAAGATATGGTATATTGTCAGTTGCTGTTGGTTTTGGAGTAGAATATGCATCATTTGCTGTCCATTGAGTGATTTAAAAGCCACTTGCTCAAATGCCAAAGGTGGAATCTGCTGTTACCACGAAGAACACGCAGCTTTTGAATGCAGAGAAGAAAATGAACTTTTGGCAGACCTATAACTGCATAGTTCATGCCCTTTTAACACCTAGGAAGCACAGACACTTTATTTCGTACTTGTGTCATATCCATGTTGTACCAGCGTCATACCGGTGTCGTACCAGCCGTTTCATGATATAATTTTTCAGAAATTGCTCGTGTCATACCCGTTCTAGTGTTCGTGTCCGTGCTTTCTAGGTTAACACTATCTTATATAGGAATCTAGCTTAGGATGTTGTTAGGGGAAGTTGTTAAAAGGAAATAAATAGGACAAAGAAGAAGAAGAGATTTAAAATAAAGAGAAAAAAAGATGGATGAAAGAAGGGGAATAAAAGGGAAAAAAAGAAAGAAGAAAAAAGAGAAGGGGTGTGGGGATTCTGGTAAAAGCAAAAGTAGGTTTTTGGTTTCTAATTTTTATTTCTAGAAAGGGAAATTTCATGCATCAGGGGCTCCTATCCTCCATATTTGCATCGTCTGAGGGCAATGAAGATGTTATTTTGTATACGTGGCTGTGGAAGCGAGGTAGTATCTGTTGCTGTTAATGGTTGCTGAAGTGACTGTTGTCATAAAAGTTGGAATTCATTTGATCGATGCAGATGAGGAGTCATATTGTCAGCAGCAAGTACTGGAAGTAGTAGGGCATTCGTGTTCTGTGTTAACTTTGTGATATACCCAGTAATGTAGGCAGTTGTTGCAGCTGGACTGATCTTTTATTTTTTTCATAGGATCTTTTTGTTGCAAAGCTGTACAGTATCAAACTATCAATTTCTAGTCTAGTATTCCAGTTTGTATTATGTTTTGTTCTAACTTCTTTGCAACCTCGTTGTCTTAAATGACGGATGATCATATATCCGTTTTTGTATGTAACATCTCATTCTTGATAATGTAACCTTAGTCCTTTTTGCATTAGTTTCACAATGAATAATGATAATTGTTATTTATCTTTTGCAACTAATTTACATTAATCTTTTCCCTCACAAACTGTTATCACTTTTGCTTTTACCAGATGTGATTCTCTTTGCCTACTCTTTTGCATGGTGTATGTTATGAATGATCACGAAGAATGGGTTGAATGGGTCTAAGTCCTCTTGTACTATTAACTATTTTGATACTTCAGTGGTTGAAAAGACATATTTAGTAACTATATCTACTAGCAACAGTTAATAAAAAGTTGTATGGTTATGGTATGTTTCTTGTCTCTACCGAATTTTACTCCACTATACACCTGTATTTTCAATCATACTTATAAGTTATAATTTAAATTATCATCTAATTTGATACAAGTAAATAGTTTTATGAACTGCCACGTAATAAGTTAGGGGAGATTACTCCCTTCTGGTTTGGAGGAAGACATAATCTCCGAGTTTTTTCCCCAAAATTAATGAAATCATATGTTGTAGCAGCTGAATATATCTCTCACTTTCTATAAATAGTGGAAAGAATGATGCAGTTGGTTGGTGTTGTTGACAAACTAGTCTAGATGTCAACTGGTGAGTTCATGAAAGGTGATCTCATAGTCTTGAAATAGGAGAGAGTGATTAAAGTATCTTCATGTTAAAACTAAAACTGTTCTCACACCATTCTTTATGAGTATCACAGGCAAGCACAGGTGATAATTAAGGAAATTTTAATGAATGCAATTCCTTAATATAGAATGTCAGATAATAGATTGCAGAATTTTATGATTGACTCATGAAGTGGTATTAGTTGTGACCTCCGATTTCTGCGAATTTGTTTAGTCATGAAATGTATATGTTGGTGAGAAAAACTCGTCCTGAAGAAGTGGGCAGTTAAAAGTTGATTTTAAGACATGCTAATTTTGCATTTGGCATAATCTTTGATTCCTTGTCTATGAGTGACAACTATGATATCATGCACTACGTAATGGAAAGAGTTTCCACAATATCAATTTTTCCTTAGCTTAAAAACAAAAACATAAGAAAAGGTTCAGGTCCCATTTTTATGTTACCAATTATCTTGCTAGAAGCTGAAGGATCACGCAATAGTTTTTCTCCAAGAATTTTTTCACTAGGAAAGCTGAAAAATCTGGTTAAAACCGAAAGTGTCACTAGCTTTTTCATCGAAATGGAATATCCTTTTTGGGTTGTGGTGGGTTTTATGGTATTGATATATCAAAATGAAAATTGACTTTTTAAACATTGAAATCATTTATGATTAATTTTGTATCAAATTGGCAACAATTTCCTTTTTAATATACAAAATCAAAGGGTCTATTAGAATATTATCTTTCATTTTGTTGTGAAATCTAGTTTTGATAATATTCATAATTGAAAATACTTATTACATAATTACAATAGAAATTAAAGAAGTAGTTGTAAGTACAACCACTTTATACCACAAATTGGTAGGCAATTGATTTTCTAGTCCTTACTAGCCATTGGTACCATTAAAAAATATTTAACAATTTTTTTGAGTCCTAATGTCAAAATTCGTTATGTGTATGTTCACTAAAAGTCTAAACCAATGATTTAAATCTTGTAATTGAGAATTTATCATACCATAAAAATATGTAATCAATAATGACTTAATAATATTCAATTGTAAAGTCATCTAATTGATGGTTAAAAAAAAATAGAGCAATCTTTTAGGTGGAACTAGACAGTTTTTGGGAAATAATTTTTAATTTTGGGCAATCATGTACGAATTGTTTGAAATTTTATAAAAAAATATATACTGTATTTTATATAAAATATTACTATTTAAAGAAATTTCAACAGACTAGGGGCATGCAGGTAATTATTAAGTACTCTCGGAGTACTATAAATACATACTCCCCCCTCTCACATAATTATGAATCCCACTAATTAAATTTATGGTGGAACCTACAATTTATGTGAGAGGAAGGAGTACGCATTTATAATACTTCCGGAGTATTCAATAATTTTCCGGGCCATGGCCCCCTTATCTATTGATAATAATAAAAAAATTTATACTCCCCCTCCCTCCTTTCTTGTTGTTCCTCTCTTAGCTAGATTTGTGAAGGTATTTGTTCCATCAAACTCCCCTTTTGCCATTTCTTGATCATGGAGGTAGGCTTTTAGGGTATTCTTATTGTTCAAGCCAGTCATTCAGCATTTAATGGAGTTGACATTAGGTAGAGAGAGCTCATTAATAGAGAGGTGACTGTTACATTGAGCTTTGCATCTTCTTCTTCGTGTTCCTTAGGAAGATAGCCAAAACGATATCCTCGATGAGCCAGCTGACCGCTTCTTGGCTGGATTACTTTACCTCGGGATGACTATGTTCCTCGGATTACCTCGGTAACAAGCTCAAAGGGTCTCTATTCTTCTAGGCTTTAGTTATCCCATGTTTACATATGGGCTGGGCCATTGCCATGGAAGGGGATCTTCAGAATCTTCTTCTTGGCCCAAAATCCATGGGGCAGCCACACCCAACCCCCCCAGAATACTCTTTAAAGTTTGGGGTAATTTTAATTTTGCCCCCCCAAAGTTTCAAATTTTAGATTTATAAAATTACATCGTTTTAAGTTGAGATGACATTTAATGAATATCACAGTAAATGGATGGAAGGACTTAAATCCGAACAATGAATAGGTAACTGGGTAATGTTAGGGGTATGTGTCCAAAACTAGAAATTTTAAGGGGGCAAAACCATATTGAACCCAAATTTTAAGGGTATCAGTTGTAATTTAGTAATAATAATAAACAAAAGAAACTATGACAAATAAACATCAAAATGACACAACATCAAATAAACTTTCATATATATATGGCAGCAGCCCTTGGCGGCCCATGTATGCAGCAAGCCATGGCAGCCCATGCATGCAGCAAGCCAAAGTTGTCTGCTGTTGGCATAGCCTGTTAACAGTAGCCCTTGATGCCCATACATGTTACAGGCCAAGGCTGCTTGCTACTGGCAGTAGGCCATATATAGCTGCCCATGCATGTAACAAGCTTTGATTGCCTGATCAAGGCATAAGAATAACTTTGAGTTACTCAAATATAAAACATATTATATTTTATATAGACTTGATACTGGATTGTGTAAACAAAGATATTGGATTGTGTAAATTACTAAATAAGTTTTTAATATATCGAATTAGTATTTGCAATGTATTGATAACATAAATAATCCATTTCATAAATAATTATATATAATTATTTCATTTAGGATTGAATTATATATAATTTTAACAATACAAGATTGAAAAATATAATTTTTATAAGTTCATACAAGAAAATTGTTCTATAAGTAACCCAAATAACATAATTTCAACAATAATTTATAATCTAATCTAATATATATAAAATCGAAGACATATGACTTTTGGTTGATCTTATAATATTATGTCACGTAAGCTTTTGATTTTATTCTATATTTAAACATTCCATTCCATTAGAATCTTGGTACATTATATTTTCTTTAAATAGTAAAATATATAATTATATATATATACACACACACAATCATAATATATGCTTGATGTTAGAACTTAGAATATATACTATACAGTTCCATATACAAATACACTCATAATAAGTATCTATTAATTATCATAAAATTTCATATATAGACAAAAAAATAAAAGAGAAAAAAACATATTATTTTAAAATTTTCCCACGGCTATCAACCAGTTTATTTATTATTTAGAAAAAAATTATAATTTATTTATTAATTACTAGCATGGATTTGTAAAGTAAAGAAAAAAAAAACCTTTAGTCAATGCTGTTTATACAAGAGAATATCAAGTTAATCAAGTTGTCGTGAACAAGTTTGATTATTGGTTCTTCTAATTTTTTTTTTTTTTGAATTATTGGACAATAAAATGATATAGTTTTTAGATAAGTATATATATATATATATACATTAGCCAATATATCTCATCACACTCCTAAGTATTTCTTTGATTGGAAAATATAGCAACTCCAAATATGATGATTGAAAATTACTAACCTTTAAAAACAAAATAAAAGAGACTCACATGCTCATTCCATAATTATCATCCGTTTGGGTAATTCTTTTAATGTGATTATTATCAATGTTTTAGTGATTGAAAGATGATAATATATATATATATATATACTAGTCAAGGTAGCACGTGCTAGCCATGGGTAAAAAAAGTAGTAATTAGGATCAATTTTAGATTTTATTTGTATCACAAAATAAAAATAAAAATCATTTGATTTTTAAAATACATAGAGATTTACATTAATCAAAAGAGACATTAATTTTAAAAATTTTGATAATTATGTCATAAAAAGTTAATCTCAATCGTACAAGATCATGACAGATCCCAATCCAATATTTTATTATTTTATTTTGACCTATAACTTGCACCTTAATAGTTGTGAATATATTGTAATAACAATAAAATTTCACGACATTTTTAGTTGTGCTATATCTCGGTATAATATTTTATTATTTTATTTTATTTTGACCCATAAGGAATTGACACATGTGTTACAACATTTTTAAAATATCTCTATGTATACATTGTACTTAATTACAATGTAAATTTATATTGTAGACACAAAAAAATTGGCAAATTTTGTACACATTTACAAACTTTGTACAATATTTACCATTTTTTGTGCAAATGTGTATAATATTAACCACTTTTGTGTATTTACAATGTAAACTTGCATTGCAAGTACAAAGTAAACATATAAAGATCTTAAAAAAAATAAATAAATAAAAACAAAAACAAAGCTCAAACTAACTGGCATACTTGAAGGGGGGAAAAAAGAAAAGAAAAAAGAAAAGAGAAAGTGCACCTCACTAATTGAATAAACCAAAAAAATACTACTCATGAGCCTTTGGCTCTTTTTATATAGTTAATAGATATGCTAGTGTAGGGACTCAATTTGGATTGGACCCAGAGTATGAATGGGTTTTCGGCCCAACAAGCCCAAACAATAAATTTGTAGAGAGTGGATTGAAGATTTAGGCGCTGGCCGTCGTTCACCAAGCATGAACTCTCTTCTTTCATAAAAAAAAAAAATACTTAGAACTTGTTTACAACTGGAGGGATGCTCCTTGGCCCGTGGTCGAGGAGCCCTTTTTCTTCTCCCTTTCCCCCCCCCCTCATCTTACTTTACTCATTTTTCTTATATAGTCTTCATCGTCCTATCTCGTTCTTCCATCTGTTGATCATCCATTCGCCTTTCTTCTGGCCGTCCGTCCCCTCAGAGGTCTTATCAGTACTCAAGTGGTTCACTTTGATCAACGTTGCCCTGCTAAGGGGTTATATCCCCATTAATGCGGCCAGAGGGGTTAGGTGAATGCATTAAGTGTGAGGGTGACAGCTTGCCCTGAGCCTGGTCTTTCCCAAAATCATCCTTGGCATGCCGAGGACGAGGAGGTCCTCGGCGTGGATTCGGAAAAGAGGCTTTCCCCAATTTAGCCTTGAATGGTCAGTCTTCCTCAGCGTGGGCCTTGGGCCTACTACACGATGGGCCAAGGCTATCAGGCCCACGGGCCCCACAATAGCCCCTCAAAACCCTGCTGCACGTTCCCTCGGACGGGGAGGAGGGTTTTGATACCTGCGGGCCCTCTAGACGAATCGCCCCACTTTGGTTCGTGTTAATGCTGGCGACTTTTCGACTGCCCGATGTGCGTTTTTGGCGTTTCAAGACTTAATGTGTGCCCACATTAAATTTTGGCGGCACCACGTTTCCCACTTTCAACGGTATGATGGTAATTGTTCGGTGGGGATCTCCTGNAAATCCGAACAATGAATAGGTAACTGGGTAATGTTAGGGGTATGTGTCCAAAACTAGAAATTTTAAGGGGGCAAAACCATATTGAACCCAAATTTTAAGGGTATCAGTTGTAATTTAGTAATAATAATAAACAAAAGAAACTATGACAAATAAACATCAAAATGACACAACATCAAATAAACTTTCATATATATATGGCAGCAGCCCTTGGCGGCCCATGTATGCAGCAAGCCATGGCAGCCCATGCATGCAGCAAGCCAAAGTTGTCTGCTGTTGGCATAGCCTGTTAACAGTAGCCCTTGATGCCCATACATGTTACAGGCCAAGGCTGCTTGCTACTGGCAGTAGGCCATATATAGCTGCCCATGCATGTAACAAGCTTTGATTGCCTGATCAAGGCATAAGAATAACTTTGAGTTACTCAAATATAAAACATATTATATTTTATATAGACTTGATACTGGATTGTGTAAACAAAGATATTGGATTGTGTAAATTACTAAATAAGTTTTTAATATATCGAATTAGTATTTGCAATGTATTGATAACATAAATAATCCATTTCATAAATAATTATATATAATTATTTCATTTAGGATTGAATTATATATAATTTTAACAATACAAGATTGAAAAATATAATTTTTATAAGTTCATACAAGAAAATTGTTCTATAAGTAACCCAAATAACATAATTTCAACAATAATTTATAATCTAATCTAATATATATAAAATCGAAGACATATGACTTTTGGTTGATCTTATAATATTATGTCACGTAAGCTTTTGATTTTATTCTATATTTAAACATTCCATTCCATTAGAATCTTGGTACATTATATTTTCTTTAAATAGTAAAATATATAATTATATATATATACACACACACAATCATAATATATGCTTGATGTTAGAACTTAGAATATATACTATACAGTTCCATATACAAATACACTCATAATAAGTATCTATTAATTATCATAAAATTTCATATATAGACAAAAAAATAAAAGAGAAAAAAACATATTATTTTAAAATTTTCCCACGGCTATCAACCAGTTTATTTATTATTTAGAAAAAAATTATAATTTATTTATTAATTACTAGCATGGATTTGTAAAGTAAAGAAAAAAAAAACCTTTAGTCAATGCTGTTTATACAAGAGAATATCAAGTTAATCAAGTTGTCGTGAACAAGTTTGATTATTGGTTCTTCTAATTTTTTTTTTTTTTGAATTATTGGACAATAAAATGATATAGTTTTTAGATAAGTATATATATATATATATACATTAGCCAATATATCTCATCACACTCCTAAGTATTTCTTTGATTGGAAAATATAGCAACTCCAAATATGATGATTGAAAATTACTAACCTTTAAAAACAAAATAAAAGAGACTCACATGCTCATTCCATAATTATCATCCGTTTGGGTAATTCTTTTAATGTGATTATTATCAATGTTTTAGTGATTGAAAGATGATAATATATATATATATATATACTAGTCAAGGTAGCACGTGCTAGCCATGGGTAAAAAAAGTAGTAATTAGGATCAATTTTAGATTTTATTTGTATCACAAAATAAAAATAAAAATCATTTGATTTTTAAAATACATAGAGATTTACATTAATCAAAAGAGACATTAATTTTAAAAATTTTGATAATTATGTCATAAAAAGTTAATCTCAATCGTACAAGATCATGACAGATCCCAATCCAATATTTTATTATTTTATTTTGACCTATAACTTGCACCTTAATAGTTGTGAATATATTGTAATAACAATAAAATTTCACGACATTTTTAGTTGTGCTATATCTCGGTATAATATTTTATTATTTTATTTTATTTTGACCCATAAGGAATTGACACATGTGTTACAACATTTTTAAAATATCTCTATGTATACATTGTACTTAATTACAATGTAAATTTATATTGTAGACACAAAAAAATTGGCAAATTTTGTACACATTTACAAACTTTGTACAATATTTACCATTTTTTGTGCAAATGTGTATAATATTAACCACTTTTGTGTATTTACAATGTAAACTTGCATTGCAAGTACAAAGTAAACATATAAAGATCTTAAAAAAAATAAATAAATAAAAACAAAAACAAAGCTCAAACTAACTGGCATACTTGAAGGGGGGAAAAAAGAAAAGAAAAAAGAAAAGAGAAAGTGCACCTCACTAATTGAATAAACCAAAAAAATACTACTCATGAGCCTTTGGCTCTTTTTATATAGTTAATAGATATGCTAGTGTAGGGACTCAATTTGGATTGGACCCAGAGTATGAATGGGTTTTCGGCCCAACAAGCCCAAACAATAAATTTGTAGAGAGTGGATTGAAGATTTAGGCGCTGGCCGTCGTTCACCAAGCATGAACTCTCTTCTTTCATAAAAAAAAAAAATACTTAGAACTTGTTTACAACTGGAGGGATGCTCCTTGGCCCGTGGTCGAGGAGCCCTTTTTCTTCTCCCTTTCCCCCCCCCCTCATCTTACTTTACTCATTTTTCTTATATAGTCTTCATCGTCCTATCTCGTTCTTCCATCTGTTGATCATCCATTCGCCTTTCTTCTGGCCGTCCGTCCCCTCAGAGGTCTTATCAGTACTCAAGTGGTTCACTTTGATCAACGTTGCCCTGCTAAGGGGTTATATCCCCATTAATGCGGCCAGAGGGGTTAGGTGAATGCATTAAGTGTGAGGGTGACAGCTTGCCCTGAGCCTGGTCTTTCCCAAAATCATCCTTGGCATGCCGAGGACGAGGAGGTCCTCGGCGTGGATTCGGAAAAGAGGCTTTTCCCAATTTAGCCTTGAATGGTCAGTCTTCCTCAGCGTGGGCCTTGGGCCTACTACACGATGGGCCAAGGCTATCAGGCCCACGGGCCCCACAATAGCCCCTCAAAACCCTGCTGCACGTTCCCTCGGACGGGGAGGAGGGTTTTGATACCTGCGGGCCCTCTAGACGAATCGCCCCACTTTGGTTCGTGTTAATGCTGGCGACTTTTCGACTGCCCGATGTGCGTTTTTGGCGTTTCAAGACTTAATGTGTGCCCACATTAAATTTTGGCGGCACCACGTTTCCCACTTTCAACGGTATGATGGTAATTGTTCGGTGGGGATCTCCTGTTTTTATGGGTAGGCGGTTACATTTGGGGAACCTAAGGGGGAGTATAAGTACCTGTTTGAACCGCCTGGTTTCCTTATTTTCGCGCTTACAACCATTGATGCATATGATTTGAATCTGGTTCAACTTGCACACTACCTGAAGAGAATCGTCATATTTCTGTAAGTTTTCTTCTTCTAGTGACCCCAAATTTTCCTTGGTTCTATTCCTTCTTTTCTTCTTCTGGAATCTTTAGTCGTCCTTGGGGGATGGGTAAGTTTAAGAAGTTGGTTGAGTCCGACGAGATGATGAACAAATTCATTGTTGACTATGGGATACCCAATAATGTGAGTTTGAAGTACTGTGAAGAAGGGGAGTGGTACATTAAGAGGAGAGAGGGACTCCGAGAAAGGAGTTGTTGGTGGCCTTGAAACAAGCTGGCCCTCCCCCTTCCCTGCTTTTAGTGTCAAGCTCTCCCATTCTCTTGATGCCAATAAAAGCACGGCTTGACACTTCCCTCTGGCTAGTTTTTTAGGGCGGGTCCACCTGGGCCTCTGATTGTAGAACTAGCTGGTAGGATTAGCTTGTAAATTTGT
This sequence comes from Quercus suber, assembly GCF_002906115.3. Taxonomy (NCBI): domain Eukaryota; kingdom Viridiplantae; phylum Streptophyta; class Magnoliopsida; order Fagales; family Fagaceae; genus Quercus; species Quercus suber. The sequence goes on along the minus strand of NW_027069524.1, from coordinate 853,881 downwards.
TTGTAAAACACGCCTGTCTGAGCCTCTGATTGTAATTTGTACTTTTTCTATTTATGAAATAATATCAAGATTTCTCTTTTCGCTGTCAACTCTACTATTTTCTTTTTTCTCCTTTTTTTTTTTTTAACTTCGCCAACTTACTGTAAAACGACCACTTAGAACAATCGTCTGGTGCGCCGGCCAGCGCCCTAATCCTTCCCACAGACGGCGCCAATTGTAGGGACTCAATTTGGATTGGACCCAGAGTATGAATGGGTTTTCAGCCCAACAAGCCCAAACAATAAATTTGTAGAGAGTGGATTGAAGGTTTAGGCGCTGGCCGTCGTTCACCAAGCATGAACTCTCTTCTTTCATAAAAAAAAAAATACTTAGAACTTGTTTACAACTGGAGGGATGCTCCTCGGCCCGTGGCCGAGGAGCCCTTTTTCTTCTCCCTTTTTCCCCCCCCTCATCTTACTTTACTCGTTTTTCTTATATAGTCTTCATCGTCCTATCTCGTTCTTCCATCTGTTGATCATCCATTCGCCCTTCTTCTGGCCGTCCGTCCCCTCAGAGGTCTTATCAGTACTCAAGTGGTTCACTCTGATCAACGTTGCCCTGCTAAGGGGTTATATCTCCATTAATGCGGCCAGAGGGGTTAGGTGAATGCATTAAGTGTGAGGGTGACAGCTTGCTCTGGGCCTGGTCTTTCCCAAAATCATCCTTGGCATGCCGAGGACGAGGAGGTCCTCGGCGTGGATCCGGAAAAGAGGCTTTCCCCAATTTAGTCTTGAATGGTCAGTCTTCCTCGGCGTGGGCCTTGGGCCTACTACACGATGGGCCAAGGCTATCAGGCCCACGGGCCCCACAGCCAGCTTACATAAATATTTAAAAGAAAAAAAAACACAAACTGATAACTGGAAAAAAAAAAAAAAAAAAAACTTTAGGCACTGTATAAATTAATGTTAAAATGTTGTGGACTTAACATTTTTTTATTTGATGTATAAGAAATTGAGATCTCAACAATTATGAAAACATTGTGATAACAATAAGAGTTGTAACATTTTCTCAAAACATTTATTTTTAGTTGTGGTTGGTCATAATCTTATATTTTATTATTTTATTTCGACTTGTAAGAAATTGACACGTCAATAATTGTAAAAATATTGTGAAATTTGTTATGTCAGTATAACAATATATAAACCAGCTTATATAAATATTTAAAAGAAAAAAAAAACACAAACCAATTACTGGAAAAAAAAAAAATTAGGCACTATAGCTACTGTGCCAGTTGAATAAACCAAAAACACTACACAATAAGTGTTGTAACATTTTTTCAAAACATTTATTTTTAGTTGTAATTGGTCACAGTCTCATATTTTATTATTTTATTTCAGCTTGTAAGAAATTGACACGTCAATAATTGTGAAAATATTATGAAATTTGTTGTGTCAATATAACAATATATATACCAGCTTATATAAATATTTAAAAGAAAAAAAAAACACAAACTGATTACTAAAATAAATAAATAAAAAAAAAAACTTTAGGCACTGTACCGTGCCAATTGAATAAACCAAAAGCACTGTACAATAAGTGTTGTACCATTTTCTCAAAACATTTATTTTTAGTTTGGCTGGTCAAAGTCTCATATTTTATTATTTTATTTCGACTTATAATAAATTGACACGTCAATAATTGTGAAAATATTGTGAAATTTGTTATGTCAGTATAACAATATATAGACCAGCTTATGTAAATATTTAAAAGAAAAAAAACACAAACCGATTACTAAAAAAAGAAAAAATTTAAGCATTGTAGCTACCTTGCCAATTGAATAAACCAAAAGCACTGCACAATAAGTGTTGTAACATTTTCTCAAAACATTTATTTTTGGTTGTGACTGGTCACAGTCTCATATTTTATTATTTTATTTCGACTTGTAAGAAATTGACACGTCAATAATTGTGAAAATATTGTAAAATTTGTTGTGTCAGTATAACAATATATATACTAGCTTACATAAATATTTAAAAGAAAAAAAAAACAAATCGATTATTGAAAAGAAAAAAGAAAATTGTAGCTACTATAGCTATAGTGCCACTCGGCACTATAGTTACTGTTCAAAACTTGGGAAAAAAAAAAGTGGCTCTCGAAACCAAAGCACTGAAGCTATAGCGATTTAGCATATTCGTGCTTATATATATATATATATATATATAGATTTATTTTCAGTTGTGGTTGATCACAGTTTCATATTTTATTATTTTATTTTGACTTATAAGAAATTGACACCTGTGAAAATATTATGAAATTTATTGTATCAGTATAACAATATATATAAAAGGAAAAAAAAATACAAATGGAAGACTGAAAAAAAAAAATGTGCCTCACCAAAACACTGTTGCCACTACAGTGCTTGTACAATGCAAACACATTAAGTGCACAATGCCGAAGCACTGTAGCGGCATAGTCGTTTTTTATATATATAGATGTGTGTGTGTGTGTGTGTGTGAGATAATTAGTTTTTGGTTAAGTTTCAACATATTAGAGAGGTGTGCATGAGTTAGGTTGGGTCAGGTTGAAGGGATTTTTCCACCCAATCTACCATGGTGAGTTAAAAAAAATCCAACCCAACCCAACTCACATGAATCGGGTTGAACCTATGGATTGGATAGTCTATTTATTTATTTTATTACTATTATTATTAAATTGAGCAGAAAAAAAAATATCACACTTGTCACGTGAGTTGATAAACAAAATATTCATGAAATAGTATTTCAACTTAGTTATAAATAAATAGGAGTGGAGTTGGAGAGTGGGAATGAGAGGCAGCATAGAGAGAATTGGGTTTTATATAGGAAATAGAGGAAAAAATCAAATAAAAAAATCATTAATTATATAATAAATTTTTAAATATATAGGTGGTTCGGATCAGGTTAGGCGGGTTTGTGATAGTTATGACCCAAATCCAACCTGCCTCACTATTAAAAAAATTTGCATATATCCAACCTATTTTACCAACTCTTAAAAACCGACCCAACCCGACAAATTGAGTTGGATCAAGTTGGCTTTAGCAGATGGGTGGGTGGGCTACACATTCCTATGTATTAGGTTTGCTTAGAAAATGGCATACTGTAATTTTGGGGTCAAAAGTTGCATCAATCTAACGGTGGAAATTGATCCGATTCAACCGCTATACAGAGTCACAACCTGAAGATAAATAAACACACTTCTAGTCCTAGGTTGGTCTATCTCCTTTCTCATATAAAAGGCCATGGCGAAGTGAAAAAGAATACAGAAAAGGCAAAAGCAGCAAAAAAAAAAGTCGACCATGTCGAACGGTGATATTCCTGGAGATGCCAATGAGCGTAAGATTTTCCCTCTTTGGTTCATAAAGATTGTCCCATGCAAAAGCAATTTAGAGCAATATAGGCACCATGTTTATGGTCCGTTTGGATTGAGGGGAAGGTAGAGTCTGTTAGAGATATATATTAGACATATATTAGCCCAATGTAATAGGCTCAAGCCCATTCCTGCTTGTACTAGTAGTCTAGGGTTTAGTCGCCTATATATACTCATGTTAGGATTCATTGTAATACAGGTTATTGTATTACACTCTTATACAATAAAGATGTAGCCCTTAAGGATTCCTTCGTGGATGTAGGCCATCAAGACTGAATCACGTAACTCTCGTGTTGTCGGTGTTCCTATTATATGCATATCCTCTTCCACATCTACTCTAGCATATACAACATGGTATAACATATCGCATTGCTAATAATAATAATGTATTTATTTAACATGGTATCAGAGCCAAACTTCGTTATTGGCATCAAACAAACATCTCTAGCAAGCCAAGAAGATTCTCATGTGCACACCACCATCAGAAGTCACACATGCTTATCTGCTGGATCTAGACTCCATGGCATCTTGCAGTCGCCATGGCTCACTACTGTGTCTAGATCCTCAAGCCCAAGCAATCTGTGCCACTTCCTATCAGATCTGTGCACATCAAGCCTTCGCCTAACGAAACCAACAAAACAAATGTGCTCCACAGCATATCACGACCAAAACCCAGAAACCCGACCTCCAACGGCAGCTACACGTGCCACCACGCGCGGACAAAGGCTCCTGGAACTTTCACATGCACCGCCGAAGTTTCTCGACTCCCAGCTCGGATCTCAGCCACACGCGCTGCCAAGACGGCCTTGTCGTCCCTCGATCTACTGGGGCTGAGAATTTGGTAATCAAAAGAGGTCACATGCGCCGCCTAGGTATCTGTCTCGCCACCACGCGCCAGCATGCTTAGTCACGCACCTTCCATGCGCAGAAGAGCTCATGCTGATGTCATCATGTGACATCATCATTCCACATCAGCATGCCACGCACGCCCTGAGCGACATCATCAGACATGTCAGCTAACCACGTTAGCAGTGTCGCCACATCAGCAATACGTTACCTAGCTGACATTGACTCGGACCGACCCGACCTGGACCACCCAGATCTAACCTATGAGCTCTAACCGTTAACTTTGACTTTTTGCGTTGACTTTTGACCAAAAGTTAAAATTTTCGAAATGGCCTATTTTGCTCAGTTTTTCGTGTAGATTCCAATTTTGTACTCCGTTTCTTCATTTGAAGCTCCAAAATTGGTCTATTGGCATATTCTTCTTTATGGTTTCTTCAAAGGCATTCTTCAAGGCATCTCCGAGTGATCTTCTCATGCTTATCCAACCTCAAGCTTTCATCGAGCCTCCGCCTTAAGTTTGAGGGTGGGTGTTAGAGATATATATTAGATATATATTAGCCCAATGTAATAGGCTCAAGCCCATTCCTACTTGTACTAGTAGTCTAAGGTTTAGTTGCCTATATATACTCATGTTAGAGTTCATTGTAACACAGGTTATTGTATTACACTCTTATACAATAAAGATGTAGCCCTTAAGGATTCCTCCGTGGATGTAGGCCGTCAAGACTGAACCATGTAACCCTCGTGTTGTCGGTGTTCCTATTCTATGCATCGCCTCTTCTGCATCCACTCTAGCATATACAACATGGTATAACACATCGCGTTGCTAATAATAATAATGTATTTATTTAACAAAAGTAGAGTAAAGTAAAGTATAGTAGAATTGACTCAAAATTAGTATATTTTTTGTCAACTCTACTTTACTCCCATTCACTTCTTCTTCCTCCCCTCAATCCAAACAGATAGCTAGCTTTCAACACACCTTAAGTTTTCGTCTTTTACTTTATTCATTCTTTCTTATTATTATTTATAAAAAAAAAAAAAAAATTTTGCACTTTCATGAGTGAAAAGAAGTAACTTTTGCTTGCAATCCATCAAACCTAAAATTTCTTATAAAAAAAATCAAGCTTGAAATTCAAAAACAAAGAATATATGATTAGAGAAAAAATGAGAGAGCTTACCATGAGAGAAGACGCCAAAAAAAAATTATGTTTTTCGCAACTATAGAAGAATATAATATTTATAGGAGACTCAAAGTGTGAGAGAGATTGTTTTCCATTTTTTTTTTTTTTTTTGGAAAACAACTATAGAAAATAAGCTATTGTTTTCCATTGACCAGTTTTGTGTACTACCAAACACTAGAGAATGTGAAAAATTATTTTTATGAAAAGTTTTTCAGCAAAACAAACATATCATTCATCTTCTTAAACTTTCCAAAATCACTGGGTTTGTTTTTCAAAATTCATTCTTAATTTTGTGTTTTTTTGTTTATGTTTGATTCAGATTGCCCTGGTACACAATCAAATTCGGCAAGAAAATCTGACACTTGTCAAGGTTGTCCTAATCAAGAAGCTTGTGCAATTGCCCCAAAAGGCCCTGACCCAGGTTTTCTACCTCTTTAATTTTTTTTCCCAGCTCTCTAAAATTCTTAATTTTGTTTTTGTTTATGTTGTTGTTGTGGTGGTTATATTATGTTTTACCTGTTGTTCGTGGAGTAATTCTGATTTTCCTAGGTCATATTGTCTGAAAATTTGAGGTTTTGAAATTCTTTAATTTGTTATCTTTGTATGCTGTACAAGTTTGGTTTTAGTGTTATTGAGAATATGGTAACCCACAAACCTAAGGTGTAAATTTAGGACAATGTTAAGCTTGTTACTTGTTAGGTTGCGATTGTATAAGCTGTTGCAAAATGGCATTTTGGGTTTAAAATGAGTGGTGTTTTGGGTTTTAAAAACGCGTTTTTAGGCTTCGGACTCTTATTGTCTCATGCTAAACTTGGAGTTCTAGAGAAGTGGTGTATATGTATTATAGCAATAGGCGTGTTTGTTGTTGCTTGTTAACTTAGAACACACCTAGCTTGGAAAGAACCCTACTGTGGAACAAGTTGTGTAGAAGATTACATGCGAATGGATGAAAGGAGAAAGAGGAAGTTATGGTTTAGAACATCTATTGGTGTGTTTATTTATTAGGATTGGTTTCCATTATTTACAGAACTAGGTGAACTTATTTCCATAAAGGCTAAAATTGCCATGTTTGGTAGCCCAAAACTAGGGGAATTAGAATGCTGTTTCAATAGCATCAACTGCATTGCAGTTATATGATTATAGCTTGAATAAAAAAGGTATAGAATTTTACCCTCCACAATCAAATAAAGATTAGCTCAAAGCAATCACGTTGCCCATCAAATCACAAAAAGCTCATTGAAGCACACAACTTCAACCAGCATTAATAAAATCTTTGATAGATGATAATAACATTACTTCATGTACAATGAACACAAAGAAGGCAATGGCTCACATTAATTCTAGTGTCCCCATTCCATGTTTTCCCTCGACACCCACAACAACTCTAATTGGTTTGAAAAATTAGAGAGGGAAACCGTTTCGATCTTAATTAAGAGAATCGATATAGCAGAAACCTTCCTCCATAAAGATTACAATGAGTGGTGTTGGAGCATTTTAATATTAAATAATTAAAATGAATAAATGTTATAATATAAATGTAAAGATGTAAGAGTGAATATGAAAGATGGAGTTAGTGAAAATGTTTAATCCCACATTGAAAAGGAGAGAGACTATTTTATTCTTTTTAATTGTGGTGATTAATGGACTAAAATGTATTGACTCAGATATTAGACTAGATACATGCACAAGAGGAGGTGAAGAGTGGAGGTAGCAAGGAAGGGTGTTTTTTTTGGTGGAGCTTTGGGCTTAAACACTTTGTGCAGAGGTTGTTCTAGTCATACGACACTTGTTAGGCTGTTGTATCCTGAGGGAGACAAGTCAGAGAAGGTTTGCACCAGTTACAAATTTTAGCCTACCAAGGGCTTGAATCTCCTTAAAGAGAGTGAGTGCCGCGCTTCAGTCCAAATAATGTTGTGTAATTTCTCTCTTTAAAGTAATAAAATTCAAAAGTATTATTCAGTTTCTCTTTGTATTGTTTCTATTATCATTGTATTTGCACCAACAATTTTAAGGAGATTCAGCACATGGAGCCTACACAAGAGAAATCAAATGAGACTGTTGGAGATCTTAACAAGCCCTTTCGCTTTAAGGGAGTCCACTTCAAGAGGTGAAAAGGAAAGATCCTCTTCTACTTGAGTCTTCTTAAAGTCTCCTACATCCTCACTGACAAGAATCCATCAAAAGTTCCTACCGATGAGATGAGTGAGGAAGAATACATTCTCCATCAAGAAAAAATAGATAAGTATACAAAAGATGAATATAATTGTCGCTCTTATCTATTGAATTGTCTTACCGATCATTTCTATGATTATTATGATACAGCTTACAATTCTGCTAAGAAAATTTGGAAAGCTTTATAAAACAAGTATGATACCGAGGAGGCAGGTGCAAAGAAGTATGCTGCTAGCAGATTTTTCTGTTACGTAGATGGAAAATCGGTGGTGGATCAAGCACAAGACTTCCAAATGATTGTGGCAGAATTGAGATCCGAAGGCATAAAGATTGGAGACAATTTGGTAGCTGGCATAATTGATAAACTACCACAATCTTGGAGGGAGTTCCAAAAGACTTTGCGGCACAAACAAAATGAGACATCCTTGGAGACTTTGATGACACACATCCATGTGGAGGAGGAAGCTAGAGAATAAGATGCACTCATGACACAAGAGAGCAATGGTAATTCCATCACAAAGGTAAACCTTATTTCATCCAATAATAATATGCCCAAAAATCATTATCCTAGAAATGGTCAATTGAAGCCTAAAAAAAGAGCATTTAAAAATAATAATAGACCTCAAGGAAGGGGAAACCCAAATAAAAATTACAATAAGAACCAAGGACCCCCTTCACAAGATCAATTTAATAGATCTTGTTTTGTTTGTGGCAAGAGTGTGCATATTGCTCGATTTTGCAAATTTCGGAAATGTGAATCTGTCCCGCAGGCTAACGTAACCAAAGAACCTTTAGTGGCTATGATTACAAACATCAATATGGTGCAATATGTTGAAGGGTGGTGGGCAGATTCTGGTGCTAATAGGCACGTCTGTTATGATAAAAATTGGTTCAAATTGTACACTCATTTTGAAGAAGAAAAAACTGTTATGCTTGATGACTCTAGCAAAACCAAGGTTCTTGGGAGTGGTGAGGTTGAATTGAAATTCACTTTTGGACGCGTGCTAACATTGAAAGAGGGTCTTTACACTCCGTCCATGAGGAAGAATTCGATGTCAAGTTTTTTGCTTAACAAGGCTGGCTTCAAGCAAACTATGGAATCTGATAATTATGTAATTACTAAAAATGGATTATTTGTGGGCAAGGGTTATGCTTGTGATGAAATGTTTAAATTGAATGTTGAGAATAATAAAGCATCTACTAGTTCAGTTTATATGCTTTCTTCTATTAATTTTTGGCATGCTCGTTTGTGTCATATAAATAGTAGATATGTGGGAATCATGAGTAGTTTAGGATTAATTCCAAGATTGTCAAAAGATTTTGAAAAATGTGAAACTTGTAGTCAAGCTAAGATTACAAAAAAGTCTCATAAAAATGTTGTAAGAAATATCGAATTGCTTGAGTTAATTCACTCTGATTTATGTGAATTTGAGGGAATTTTAACTTGTGGAGGAAATAGATATATTATCACTTTTATTGATGATTTCTCAAAATATGCATGTCATGTTTTGAATAGGGTGCTACATAAAAAGTCACACACCACACCTTTTGAGATGTGGAAAGGACATAAGCCAAATTTGGGATATTTGAGAGTATGGGGTTGTCTTGCTTATATAATGCTTATTGACCCTAAAATGCCTAAATTAGGAATAAGAGCTACTACCTGTACTTTTCTTGGTTATGCGATTAATAGTGCAGCCTATAGATTTTTTGATCTTGAAAGCAAAATAATTTTTGAATTTGGTGATGTAATTTTTCATGAAGAAAAATTTCCTTTTAAATTGAAAAATAGTGGGGGTGAAGAAAATATTTTGTCACAACCTAGTTCTTCTACTTCACATTTACAAACTCAAGAAAATTTTGAAATGGAACCTAGAAAGAGTAAAAGAGTTAGAGTTGAAAAGGATTTTGGTCCTGATTATTATGTTTTTAACATTGAGGAAAATCCCCAAAATTTAAAAGGGGCTTTAACATCACCTGATGCTATATTTTGGAAAGAGACTGTAAATGAGGAGATGGAATCTCTAATTTCTAATAGAACTTGGAAATTAGTAGATTTTCCACCGGGTTGTAAGACCATAAGTTGTAAATGGGTCCTTAGAAAAAAGTTGAAACCGGAAGGATCAATAGATAAGTTTAAAGCTAGACTTATTGTAAAAGGCTATAAACAAAAAGCTGATCTTGATTTCTTTGATACATTTTTTCCGGTAACAAGAATTACATCTATTAGATTGTTAATTGCTATTGCTGCAATTTTTGATTTGAAAATTCATCAAATAGATGTAAAAACTGCTTTTCTAAATGGGGACCTAAAGGAAGAGATTTATATGGATCAACCTGAAGGCTTTGTAGCACTGTTATTGATTCTGTTCCGGCCGGAATTTTTCGTACCGGTATGCAAACCGGAACCGGAATACCCCACGTTCCACCTCGGGTCAAATTTCGGGCCGTTCTGGGCCAATTTCGGACGAGATGCAAATTTCGGCCGATACCGAATTTGGCCTATTATTAAAAAAGAAAAAAGAAAAAAAGAGTAAAGGTCCAATGGGTGCTGGTAGTTCTTGGGAGTTCTTTTGATGATAAATTTGATCCTTCTCTCATGGATGATGATGAGGAGGAGGAGTAAATCTTGTATTTTTTTATATTTAATTATTGTCTTGTAAATCTTCTTATTGTGTGATGTTAAATTGATGTTTAAGACTTAAGAGTTAAGACTAAATGATTTGTTTTATTTGATATTTAGTTATTTATTTATCAGAATTGACAATTTTATGTTCAATAAGAATATATATAAATTATTTTTTAAGAACCCCGAAACACCTTGAAACGGTACGCCGAAATCGGCCGGTACCGAAATATTCCATTCCACTGGACAAACCGAAATGGGGTTCGAAACGGTATTAATAACAATGCTTTGTAGAGCCTGGACAAGAAAACAAGGTATGTAAGCTAATTAAATCCCTATATGGCTTAAAACAAGCACCTAAGCAGTGGCATGAAAAGTTTGATTCCTTCATGATTGAGAATGATTATAAATCAAATGAATGTGATAAATGTATTTATTCTAAATCATGGAATAATTTACATGTTATTATTAGCCTTTATGTGGATGATATGTTGATTTTTTGTTCAAATATGCATGTTATAAATGAGACAAAAAATATGCTTAAAAGCCATTTTGATATGAAAGATCTTGGTGAGGCTAATTTTATTTTGGGCATGAAAATTACAAAAGCATGTGATGGAATATATCTAGATCAATCACATTATGTAGAGAAAATACTGAGAAAATATAATTTTCATGATCACAAAAGTGTAGCTACTCCTTTTGATTCTAGTGTTCATTTATTTCCTGTGAATAATGATGATGAGATTTTTAATCAAAATGATTATGCTAGTATCATTGGTAGTTTACGTTTTGCTACTGATTGTACTAGACCTGACATTGCATATGCAGTAGGAGTGTTTAGCAGATTTACTAGCAAGCCTAGTAAAGATCATTGGCTAGCTATTGAGCGAGTCATGAGATATTTAATTGGTACCAAAATCTATGGCTTATTTTATAAAAAGTACACTGTTTTGATTGAAACTTTTAGTGATGTCGATTGGAATAATTTGTCAGGTGATTTTCTCTCTACCACTGGTTATATTTTTACCTTAGGTAGTGGTGCTATTTGTTAGAAATCTAAAAAGCAAATAATAATTGCTAATTCAACAATGGAAGCTGAATTAATAGCATTAGCTTCAGCTAGTGAAGAGGCAAATTGGCTTAGAGATTTGTTATATGAAATTCCACTGTGGGAAAAGCCAATTCCACCTATATTAATTCATTGTGATAGCACTGCCGCAATTGGTAGAGTTAAAAACCGTTACTACAACGGTAAATCTAGACCTATAAAGAGAAAGCATAGTACTATGTGATCTTATTTGAGTAGTGACATCATAACTGTGGATTATATTAAATCTAATGATAATCTTGCAGATTCATTTACCAAGACCTTGGCAAAAGATAGAGTCTGGAATACATCAAGGGGGGTGGGACTAAAGTCCATAGAATCATGAGCCATGTATGAGGATACCCAACCCAAGGATCAGAGATTTTGAGAATTGGGTTCAATGGGAAAAACGAATCATACGATGGTCGTAAGAAATGCACAATTTATTTATTTTTAATTATTTATTTTGTAAATAATTTTTTAATTGTTCATCTCTATGATGTAAGTGCATTTATCCTGTAATGTGAAGAGGATGAGTTAAAAAACTCTTAATGAAATTTGTAGCTCGTATGAGTGGGGTGTCAGAATTATAGGAGCACCCTTGACAAAATTTCACCTATGTGAGTGTGGGGGTGGGGCCGCTCCCTATGAGATTTAAACTTAATCTCAAATACACTCATGAAACCGGGATCAGCACATGGCCGTAAAGTGCTAGCTATAAAAGCTCATATCAACACCTGGGTTGTTATGTGTAAGCAGTGATGCTTAATTTCCCTAAAACAGTTCTAGTTCAAGTCGGAGACCACTACGATTCTGGAGTTGAGATCACTGTTTTACTAAGTGAAGGTTCAATGCAGAGCACACCTTCATGATGCATAGTGACCCATTTTTGCCTAGTAATCTATTTTTAACTAAAAAATTTAAAATTAAAATGAGTGGGGGATTGTTAGAGCATTTTAATATTAAATAATTAAAATGAATAAATGTTATAGTATAAATGTAAAGATGTGGGAGTGACTATGGAAGATGATGAGTTAGTGAAAATGTTTAATCCCACATTGAAAAGGAGAGAGACTATTTTATTATTTTTAATTGTGGTGATTAATGGGCTAAAATGTATTGACTCAGATATTAGACTAGATAAGTGCGCAAGGGGGAGGTGAAGAGTGGAGGTATCAAAATTGGAAATGAATCAACCTCTTGGATCCTCCTATTTGACAGCCCATTCAGAGTAATTACCATATCCGTTGGTGAGTAAATGGCCCGAATTAATACTCCATTTTTATTATGGACAATGAAGAGCCATTAACCCACTTAATGGACTATCCATTTGGGCCTTTTCATTCTTCAGAAACTCCTTATCTCACTATTAATTGTGTAACTCCAGCCCATCAGATTAATATCCAACAATTAATCTTGTAACACCCACTGCATCAGAATAATGGACCTAATTAATCAGAATAAATTGGGTAATAATTTCGTGAGTCCCATTGAGCCTATAAATAGACTCATTCAGACCCAATCCATGTTACTGCAATACACCAAAAAAAAAAATTACACTTAAAAAATAGGGAGATTCTTGGCAAGGAAGGGTGTTCTTTCTAGTGGAGTTTTGGGCTTGAACATTTTGTGCAGAAGTTGTTCTAGCCATACGACATTTGTTGGGTTGTTGTATTCTGGGGGAGACAAGTCAGAGAAGGTCTGCACCGGTTACAAAGTTTAGCCAACCAAGGGCTTGAGTCTTCTTAAAGAGAGTGAGTGTCGTGCTTCAGTGCAAATAGTGTTGTGTAATTTCTCTCTTTAAAGTAATAAAATTCAAAAGTATTATTCAGTTTCTCTTTGTGTTGTTTCTATTATCATTGTATTTGCACCAACAAGTGGGTATGGTGAAATTACCAAGTCAGCAAGAACTCACTTCTAAATGACCTTAAAAAAATGCAAATATGTATACCCATCAATGACTAGACATAGCAAAACGGGTCAGAATTTTCTGACCCGAACCTGATTTTTTTTACCTGAAGTAAAAACGGGTTGACCCGTGACCCGACCCATGTTTTTTCCAGGTCAACCCGACCCGACTCGCGACCCGACCTGAACCCGAACCATTTTTTTAAAACTTTTTTTCCGGTAAAAAAAATAGTAAAATTAAGACAATATTGGTTTAATTGTTTGTTGTGAACTTTAAGGAAACAATTAATATATTTACATAATTGCATGCAAATTAATTGAAAAATAAATGGTTGAGCATTCTGTAATGAGTAAAGATTTTTAGATATCAAATAGTAAAATACATGCCATGATAATCTGGTTACAGTAGAGTTAAAAATATAGATTTAAAATTGTAGACATGTGTGAGAAATATTCACAAATGTGAAAATAGTGAAGCCAAAGTATCAAATTAGCATAAATTATGAATGCTTAGACCTATTTTTTTAACAATTTATGTCCAAAATAAACGACTTTTCAAAATAAATTATGATATTTCCTACAGTGTGTGTTCCTTAATAATGATATGATATTCATAAAAAATACCATGTATAAATAAGTAAGCAATCAAACTTTAATGTATATCTCAATTGAAATAGAGTGCGAACCACAATTGATAATAGATTATAAAATTAATTTTCAAGATTGTAAATTTCTTATATATTTTTATTCTTTATCAAATGAGTTATCCAATAAGTTATTTGTAATTTTGTTTTATATTTTGGAATGTTGATATTGTGTAGAAATAAAACTTGTGTATTTGTTTTACTTATCTTTGTATTATTTTGTTTTAGATAACAATGTTTGGATTTGTATAATTTTAAAATTATTGAATAAGTATTAATAAGTTTAACTGAGTTTATTCTTAATATAAGTGGTGAATTCAAAATAATGCATTTTACATCAAGTAATTTGTTGCATAACTTTCCAAATGACAAATACATGTTGTTTTCTTTATAAAAAAATAAAATAAAAAAAATTCATGTGAAAAATACGGGTCAACCCGACTCGCAACCCAATTGACCCGAACTCATTTTTGAACTGCTTAAATTGACCAGTGACCCGTAACTTGATTAACCCGACCCAAACCTAACTCGACCTGCCCGTTTTGCCATAACTATCAACGACCCCCTACAACAGCCCTAATAGCTCAATCTATAATGAAATTTTCCATTAATCACTATCCCATTTTGTCCCGCCAATGTATCAACTACCGTCACTAACTTTCAGTACTTATACATCAAACAACCACGTAAGCCAACCGCTGATGTCATTTTTATTTAACAATCTTAAAAGGGTATCTTCTTAGTTCTTACATTGGTTAAGTTTCACTGCCTATATACCAAACAAGCATGTAATTAAACAAAGACTATATATCAAATTGTCCGTTTACTAAGAAGAAAGAGAGGAAATTACTACGATAAATTTGACAACTTTGGACAAAAGATTTTGAGGTGTGACAATGACAAGTAACAGTTAAAAAGAAATCTTGAAATTTTCTGTTAAACACAAAGGAGAAAGACAGATTCATCTTACTCTTTGAAAAGAAAAGGAGGGAGTTGAGAAGGTATGCAGAGCGAGCTCTATTAAAAAAGGTGACTTATTTAAGTTCCTGCATTGTTAGTTTCCTTATCCTGGCAGCTAGGCATGGTTTCAGTTAGCCTTTGATATTACAAGCAATTCATCAACTGCCAGTGCCATTGGATCCGCAGCTTTGTAAGGCTGCTGAAGATGGTAGATCCTGCTTCATTGATAAGAAATGCCACTTGAGCGCTCCTGCACTGAAGATCATCATAGAAAAATTGATTAAAAAGAATGGATTCTCAAGTATGTTGGTAGATAGTGCATAGGCTGTTAGCTTCAGCTCGTGGTCCTCATGTGGATCAAAATTTTGTGTGTTTTTCTGTCCCCTTTTTTATGTTTAATAATAGCATGGATTCTTTAGCTTGTGGCTTTTGAATTACTTGACTTATATGTATTTATTCAAAACATGGTTGCTACGTGAATATAATGATATTTAACCTCTGGAGTTTTGTGGCCATGCATTGTGCATAGTCCTTTGATATGTTTTGAAGTGATTTGGGATAATCTGTCTCTGATGCATACGCCAAAAGCATTTGTTCTCACTTCAAAGGTTCTTATAAAATGCCAGCAGATATCATCGCTAATCATCCTTAATCAAAGGATTAACCCTTGTATCAGCCACGATGAGAGTTCCATGCCATATTAGAATGGACATTTGTTTCTAAATTTAGAGGCCTACTATGATTAAAAGATGCTCTGCTCTGATGTGTTAAAAAATTGGTAGGCAATTGATTTTGTAGTCCTTACTAGCCATTGGTACCATTAAAAAATATTTAACAATTTTTTGAAGTCCTAATGTCAAAATTCATTATGTGTATGTTCACTAAAAGTCTAAACCAATGATTTAAATCTTGTAATTGAGAATTTATCGTGCCATAAAAATATGTAATCAATAATGACTTAGGAATATTCAATTGTAAAGTCATCTAATTGATGGTTTTAAAAAAAAAAAAAAAAGAGCAATTTTTCAGGTGGAACTAGACAGTTTTTGGGAAATAATTTTTAATTTCGGGGGATCATGTATGGATTGATTGAATTTTTTTTTTAAATATATTTTATATAAACTCTTACTATTTAAAGAAATTTCAACAGACTAGGGGGCCCCCTTATCTATTGATAATAATAATTTTTTTTCACAATTAAGGTGGTAAAATGTTTTTGGGGGTATTTTTATAAGAATAAAGTTTTTCTTCAAACTAGTTTAGAGAGAAACCCTTTAAACTTATTATATATTTTTATATTGAGTGTGAAATTTGAAAATCTAACCGTTAGATTACATGTTCTTATTATATCCTTCATACTTGCAAAATTTTAAGAAGATCAAAGATCAATTGCTATGTTATAAATAAATGTTAAAATTATAAGTTTTTGTAATCTAAAATTGTGTATAAAAAATAAGTTCATTGTTCAAATAATGAATAAAATTCTATTTGAATGAAATTTGATAAGCATATTAAGAATATAAAGAACATGAAATTTGTAGATAAATTTTGTTCTTTCTATTATATTAATATGAATTTATCATAAGTTGTGACATTTTATTATGCGTTAGAGTTATTGATTTGTTATATATTTTTAAAGTCAAATTGGTGCTTTCTCGTACTTTTTCCTCCACGGTTGTGTTGTCGTCAGGGATGACCGATTATAAGTGCTTTTTAAGCGTTTGCTATAGCCTATAGAATACATTTATTAGCCCAAATACTTTTAGACATGTACTTGTCCAACGAGTCTAGATATTTTTCTCCGCTAGATTCAATGATAGGAACTTTTTTTGCCTGGGGGGCTTGACTTTGATTAATTTAAGGAATTTTTTTTTTTTTGGGCTTAGTAAAAAAAAAAAAAAAAAAAGGGTATACCAGCCTTAGCTTATTTACTTATTTTTAAGGAATTTTTTTTTTTTTGGGCTTAGTAAAAAAAAAAAAAAAAAAAGGGTATACCAGCCTTAGCTTATTTACTTATTTTACCCAAACCAATAAAATAAAAATAAAGAGCCAAGGAGGATACTAGTTAGACAATTTTGGTTTGTTTAGATTTTTGTTTTAGATAGTTTTAACCTATAGTGTCTGCTCGTGATGATAGTCTTTTATCACACTAATAAGTTTTTGGTGTAGGTGGAGATTGAACTCCAAATTTCATATTCAACTATCAGAAATTTTACCAATTGATACATTTTTTTTTTGTATAAATATTTTTTACTGGATAATGGGCACAATTTGGTGGTGAAAAGAAAAATAAAGGGAATAAACCATGGAAACAATTCATTTTAAGCGTATTAAACATGATTTGGTTGTGTTAAATCTGTTGATACCATAAAGTATAAATTAATAGTGGAAATATATTTTTCTTCCATAAAATTTTCAAATTCAATTTTCATCCTCAAATTTAAAAATGTTCAATTTCATCCTTAAAACGTTTATAAGGTATACCATAAAATATAACTTAATAGTGGAAATATATTTTTCTTCTATGAAATTTGTTTCAAAATCAATTTTCATCCTCAAATTTAAAAAATTTCAATTTCATCCTTAAAACGTATTTAATGTATCAATTTCGTTCTTCTTTCTATTTGTTGTTGTTGTGTGTGTGTGTGTTTCAATTCTTAATTTATAAATTTTTTTGATAAATTGTTTTGTGTTAGTTGATACAGATTACTAGATTAGAACTCATACATTTTCTATTTGGTTTTTAATTTCAGATTTATAAAAGAGTATTAAGTTGTTTTAGGTCCTTTGAGACCGAATAGAACTCATCATTTTGTTAGGGCCTTAGTTGAAATAAATTAATTTTATTGTCTTATTTGGCTTAAGAAATAAGATGAATAAAAGCAAATTGAATTTAGAAAACACAAAAAAAAAAAAAAAAAAAAAATTTACATCGGGCCTAACCAAATAAGCTAAAACTTCACCCCCCCCCCCCCCACAAAAAAAAAAAAAAGATCAAAACTTCATTATGAAAATAACTTTTATTAGTGAGGAAAAAAATTCTTAAACATAGTCTTAAAATTACAACATTTTATTGCAATATCTCCCGGACAATGTTCCAAATTTTATACATTGCCTTAAAAATTAAAAAAATATTACAATTTTATATGGTCCTTAATGTCTTTTACAATCAACCCACCATTTGATAGTTCAAATGTAATCTAACAAAGAAAGAATAAACATTGATACCTTTAAGTTAATTCAAAAATAAAAACATCATTCAACATCTTCTACAAAATTCTCAAGTATATGATGATATTTTTAATACTTCTAAGTTAATTTATTTTTTCATTTTAATTTTAAGTATTCAAATGATTTGTTTGAATATCTTATGTTTTGATTAATCTTTCATTTCATATATTAATAACTATATACTGATTTTTTTTTTTTTTTTTAACTTGTTTGAATTATAGTCTTATAGTCACCTTAAATTTTGAATAAGTAGTTTACACATAACAATGATTATGCTAACTCTAACTAATACTAGGCTCTAAAAAAGAAATTGAAACCAAGAACCAAAAATAAATAAATAATAACTTCCATTTACATCATATTTTATTCTTTAATCAATATTTGTTTAATTAAATTAAGTAATATACATGTTTTCTTATATTAATATACATGTTTAGAATTAAATTTGTCTCCAATTTTTATTCTAATCTTGTCCCCCAAATCAAAATCCTGGTTTCACCATTGAGTGCACAGCTTTACAAAGCAAAACTAGATATATAATGCCACCAATACAAATTAAAAAAAAAAAAATCATTTGTAATAATTATGAACTGAACACTTTCAATCATTTGGAATAATTAAGCAACGCTTTTCATGTTATTTCTGGAACATCAAACATCATAAAAACAAATCCAAATGTTGATTTTTCAACACAAATTTTGATTAGACAAATGGTGCCTAAGGTAAGGTTTAAAAGCGTGTTATCACTTATCATATATAGTGTTGATATTAATTAGAAAAAAGAGTTACCATGTAATCAGTGGTGATGAAAGGATCGTTAACAGCGACGAGTTCAACGTCATCTCTCTCTAGTGCCACCCTAGCCACCAAACGCCCGATTCTTCCAAATCCTTCACCAGTTTCAAACACAACCCAAAACAAAATCATCATTTTCTAAAAAACACAGACACACATGCATGCATGAATGGACAAGAACACACACACACGAATGGAGTAGAAAATAGTAAAATACACACCATTGATCCCAATCTTAATCTTCCCCATGTTCCTCAGAGAAAGTGAATATATATATATATATATATAAAGTTAGAAGGAGAAAGTCTTTGTGAATGAAAACGAGACTTTTACAGTAGAGAGAGAGCTAGTTCATCTCTTCATATATATACGTGAAAAAAATAGGAAGACGCGGATTTGTCGAGAGATGGAAAGAGTGGGAATCACTAAATGCTCATCATCACCGTTGATTTCGAGAGAATACATAGGAATCATGTGATTTCTCTTCTTCTTTTTTTACTCAAAAAAAAAAAAAAACAATAATTCTCGTGACTTTTTCACGGATCTGCAGGTTAGAATCAGTAAAACTGAATGGAAATTTTACTATTTTTAGTTTGGTTTCTAACAGTAATGATAATTACTAATTAGAGTTTAGAGATCAACAATGTATTTTGGGTGATATTCTGGATGCTTCGATGAAATTAAAGTCTTGATAGTCATTAATAGCTTAAGTTAACTTCTCCAAGGTTGAAATATGAAAACCACACTAAGTCTGTGCTCTTTTATAGGAGAAACTAGAAAGTACATCCTGTATGCGTGCATGCAGCGGATGGATTCCACTAGTAAGTAGGATCCACATATTGTGAGAGGACTGTTACATTTTGACTGTCATTAATAGCTTGAGTTAACTTCTCCTCTAAGGTTGAAATATGAAAACCACACCAAATCTGTGCTCTTTCATAGGAGAAACTAGAAAGTATATCCTATATGTGTGCATGTAGCGGATGGGTTCCACTAGTAAGTGAGATCCACGTATTGTGAGAGGACTGTTACATGCATTGGGTAAAGAATGTGACATAATTGTCAATGAAACAGCTCATTTTTTTACACAAACTTAGCTCCTCCCAAAACATCATTGAAATTAGTTGTTAGGACCGAATGATACAAGATAAATCATTATTTCTTTCTTATTATACATGTAAAATCAAATTTAATTCATGATGCGATTAACGTTTTGACAACTATGATAGGGGTGATCCTAACAAACCGCAAATGTAACCAGACTGTAAATGCCTTTGTTGTTTCAAAGAATGTAATGATTTTCTTTTTCAATTAACTTTTTATACACGAAGGAGCAAAAGAGACTGCTTCATGAGGTGTGATCCTCAATCCATTGTGCCACCCCTCGGGTCTACAGAATTTATTTAACAACTGCATATCATATGCTTCTTATTAGTGCCATGATACATGCGATTCAGCGGCCAATTGTATCAAAATTAAGTTGATGAAATTTTAATGCAGAGCAAGATAAACTGATAAAACAGTTGGCGTTATGGGAGAAGACGATAACTATATTACAAGTGTCTCATACATCTATTATTGTAAGAATCAACTCACAGTCAGTGTTGTATATATAAGTATACACACGGATAGGTTATAATAATAATGTTTGATTTTTGGAAAATATTATTTCATAAAGTTAATAAAGTAAAAATTCAAGTCCGGGAATTTTGTAAGTGAAATTTTGAAATTTAGTATGTTCAATCGGTCAAAGCTTTTGCTTGATCAATTAAAATGATGAGGAAAATAATCCAGGAACTCCTGCCTATCTCGATCACTATTTGATTCTTATTCGATCGATCAAAAAGAGTATTTTTTGATCGATTCTCAATTCCTCTCGATTGGTCAAGACTTGTTAAACTGAATTTTTTGCAAAATTTTTTTATAAACGTTTTAAAGGTTTGAAAAAGTTTCAAACCTTGTGAATAGTTTTATAAAACATTTTAACTCTCCATATGTGCCCTCTGGTGAAATAGAACCCTATGGGTATAAATAGTGGCTTATGTTCACTTGATAGCTTCTTTCTCTTGCAAAAGTTAGTTTCTAAGAAACAAAAGAAATCCTATGAATATTCTCCAGAATTGTTATCTGTAGAACCCAACAACTTAGTTATATCTTGGAGACAAGTTTGTGATAATCCTATAGCAACAATAGTATAGGGGCAAATATTGTCTAAAGATAACAATTTTGTGCCTCAATTATTTATTTTCTGTTCGTCTTTTGTGTTAAACATACTCTTCCATTATTACTTTATGGAATATTCCCAATAGTCAAACATCAGAGCAGAGCTCTTTTAATCATTGTAGGCCTCTAAATTTAGTAGCTAATGTCCATTTGAATATGGCATGGAACTATCACCGTTGCTGATACAGGGGTTAATTCTTTGATTAAGGATGATTACCATGATTGTTGCTGGCATTTTAAAGAACCTTTGAAGTGAGAACAAATGCTTTTGGTGTATGCACCAGAGCCAGATTATCCCTAATCACTTTAAAAATATCAAAGGACTATGCACAATGCATGGCCACAATACTCAAGAGGTTAAATATCATTAATTCACAGGCAGCCATGTTACGAATAAATACATATAAGTCAGTAATTCAAAAGCCACAAGCTAAGAATCCATGCTATTATTAAACATAAAAAAAACACACAAAATTTTGATCCACATAAGGACCACGAGCTGAAGCTAAACAGCCTATGCACTATCTACCAACATACTTGAGAATCCATTCTTTTCAATCATTTTTTCTATGATGATCTTAGTGCAGGAGCGCTCATGGCATTTCTTATCAATGAAGCAGGATCTACCTTCTTCAGAAGCCTTACAAAGCTGCGGATCCAATGGCACCTTCCCAAGAAAAGGCACATCCATTTCCCTACACATTTTTCCGCACCACCACTGCTACTATCAAACACTTCACTGCAAGCAATCAAATTTTGAAGTTCTGGTGCTTTCTCTCTAAGATATTCCCTAACCCGCTCCGAAACATCTATATGTTCACCTGTCTCTGTCATCCTCATAAACTTGAAATCCATCAGTGGCTGGCACAAGCCGCTCATATTCTCAACAACCCCAAGAACCTTAACTCCAACTTTTTTGCAGAAATTGATTTCTTTTCGCACATCAATCAAGGAGACTTGCTGCGGAGTGGTGACAATAATTGCACCATCTATTCCAGTAGCCCCAAGGCATTGAACAATTGAGATGTGCTCATCTGAGGTCCCGGGAGGAGCATCAACAACCAAAAAATCAAGTTCATACCAGTATACTTCCTTCAGGAAATTCTTGATGAGCCCATTCTTGCGAGGGCCCCTCCATATAACAGCTTCATCAGGATCAGGAAGCATGAATCCAATTGACATGACCCCAAGATTATCATCAACATAGACAGGAGACCAGCCGAGGTTGCTCTGGTGGATTTCTTGACCTTCTAGGCCAAGCATCTTTGGGATGCTCGGGCCACAAATGTCAATGTCAAGCAGACCTATCTGGAGGTTCATAGCTGCCAAGGCGAATGAAAGTTGGGCAGAGAATGTGCTCTTGCCAACTCCACCCTTCCCTGATAAAACAAGTATCTTATGCTTAACATTAGCCATCCTTTCTGCAATAACAACCAAGTCTGCAAAAACAAGAGTATAGAACATTAAGACAATAAGCATACCACATCTGAGTCATAAAATATGTTTGCAGAATATTAACTAAACCAGAGTGACACTTAAAACATGTTATACATAAATGAAACACCATCCTTGAATAATTAATCCATATGTTTTTAATTTTGAAAATTTTGGTGTAAGGGTATGTTCAGGCAAGCAAGTAAATGAAATAAATTAATGCTCATCATCAACAAACACCTTATCAGGAAAAAAGGAGGAAAAAGAAAAAGATATTAATTTGACTGACAGTTGATGAATTGCTTGTAATATCAAGGGCTAACTGAAGCCATGCCTAGCTGCCAGGATAAGGAAACCAACAATGCAGGAACTTAAATAAGTCACCTTTTTTATTAGAGCTCCCTCTGTGTACCTTCTCAACTCCCTCCTTTTCTTTTCTAAGAGTAAGATAAATCTTTCTCCTTTGTGTTTAAAAGAAAAGTTCAAGATTCTTTTAACTGTTACTTGTCATTGTCACACCTCTAAATATTTTGTCCGAAGTTGTCAAATTCATCATAGTAATTTCCTCTCTTTCTTCTTAGTAAACAGACATTTCAATATATAGTCTAGTTTAATTATATGCTTGTTTGGCATATAGGCAGTGAAACTTAACCGATGTAAGAAGATACTTTTTAAAGATTGTTAAATAAAAATGACATCAGTAGTTGGTTTACATGATTGTTTGATGTATAGGTACTGAAAGTTAGCGATGGTAGTTGATACATTGGTGGGACAAAATGGGTTAGTGATTAATGGAAAATGTCATTACAGATTGTGCTATTGGGACTTTTATAGGGGGTTGTTGATGGGTATATAATATATTTGCATTTTTTTGAAGGTCATTTAGAAGTGGCTTCTTGCTGATTTGGTGGTTTCACTCACCATACCCACTCATTGAAATCTTTATGGAGGAAGGTTTCTATAATGATTCTCTTAATTAAGATAGAGACAGTTTCCCTCTCTAATATTTCAAACCAATAAGAGTTGTTGTGGTTGTTGAGGGAAAACATGGAATGGGGATACCAGAATTAATGCGAATCATTGCCTTTTTGTACATAATTTTTTTGTTGTAATTTTTTAGGCTTCTTTCTGATCATTGTACATGAAGTAGTTTTATGAATTTTATACCTTTTTTTTATCAAGCTATAATCAGATACCCTGCAATACAGTTGATGATAATGAATCAGCATTCTGATTCAATAGTTCTAGGCTACCAAACATGGCAGTTTTAGCCTCTATTGGAATAAGCTCACCTAGTCTTGTAGAAAATGGAAACCAATCATAATAAATCAACACACCAATAGATGTTCTAAACCATAACTTCCTCTTTCCCCTTTCATCCATTCACATGTAATCTTCAACACAACTTGTTCCAAAGTAGGGCTCTTTCCTAGCTATGGGCTCTAAGTTAACAAGCAACAACAAACTCGCCAGTTGCCATAGTACATATACGCTGCTACTCTAGAACTCAAAGTTTAGCATGAGACAATAATAAGAGTCCATTTTTAAAAACCAAAACACCGTTTCGCAACAGCAACTCCTCATAGCTTTTTTTACAATCACTCATTTTAAACCCAAAATGTCATTTTGCAACAGCTTACACAATCGCACACTAACAAGTAACAAGCTTAACATTGTCCTAAATCCACACCATAGGTTTGTGGGTTATCATATTCTCAATAACACTAAAACCAAACTTGTACAGCACATAAAGATAACAAATTAAAATTTTTCAAAACCTCAAATTTCAGAAAATATGACATATAAAAATCAGAGTTGCTCCACGAACAACTGGTAAAACATAAAATAACCACCACAACAACATAAACAAAAACAAAATTAAGAATTTTATAGAGCTGGGAAAAAAAAAAAAAGTAGAAAACCTGGGTCAGGGCCTTTTGGGGCAGTAGCACAAGCTTCTTGATTAGGACAACCTTCGCAAGCGTCAGATTTTCCTGCGGACTCTGATTGAGTACCAGGGCAATCTGAATCAAACAAAAACAAAAACAAACAAAATTAAGAATGGATTTTTGAGGCTACCCCATTTGACAAAACCCAGTGACTTTGGAAAGTTTAAGGAGATTAAAAAAAAAAAAAAAAAAACCCCAAGAGGGAAAATCTTACGCTCATTGGCATCTTCAGGAATATCACCGTCCGCCATGGTCGACTTTTCTGCTTTTGCTGTTTTCTTTCTTTTTTACTTCGCTATGGCCTTTTATATGAGAAAGGAGAGAGTCCAAACAAGAAGCGCGTTTATTTATATACGGGTTGTGACTCTCTATGGCGGTCGAATCGGATCAATTTCCACCGTTGGATTGACGCACCTTTTGACCCCAAAATTACGGTATCCCATTTTCCAAGCATACCCAATTCTAAGCTTATCCAAAATTTAGGGTTTAGCTTATTATCAAATTACTCATTAACTAAATAAAAATGAGAGATTGATTCTAAAAAATAAAAATAAATAAAAGATGGAGATTAAAACCTTCTACCATTTTTCATTATATATCATATCATATTATATTATATTATAATAAAAATTGAGTTTAGACACCATGGTTGCGCCATGTAATTTTACCAAATTACAAAAATTTTATTAAATTTTTTAGATTTTTAAAGAACTAAAAATGAATAATATATTATTAGTACTCTAATTCATTCTTATTATTAAATAAAATTAGATTAACATTATTTTTTTATTTGTTCGGATATATTTCTTAAATTAAAGGATAATATTTAATGTAGTGGTATTAGGCCTAGAGGTCCATTACACATTTTGTATAATGGACCTAAAGCCCAAGTCAAGGACTAAAAGTGTCCGAAAATGTGGTAAACGTTGTCAAAAGGGACCATATTACCAAAAAAAAAAAAGTCAATTTAGATCATAACGACATAAGGAGTTGTGCCGAGAATAAGTGCCACCTCGGTTGACGGAGGCCATGATTCGTAGAGATGGTATGTTATCCGAAGAAATGTCACAAAAATACTTAATTGATACAGATAAGCACTATGGAAGCTCAAGACATGGAAGGATCCTAAAATATCTAAGAAAAAAACTGCTACCTCCACATTAAATGCGCTGTAGCTAACTCCCTGGCCGCATTAATGTGGAGGTGATACCTGAACAATGGATTTCAACATTACAGTTACTACATGAAGACTTATGGGAGGTGCTAATGGGACAAGTATCAAGATCAACCATCTGGCATGCATGTGGAAGCTAGGGATGAAAAGGAGAAGGAGTATAAAAGGAAAGGGAGGTAGTGAGAAATGGGGGATCAAAAAAGTGAGGGAAAAACACTGTAGCAATCTAGAATCAAACTTGTAACTCTATTTAAGATCATTATATAAGAACCAGTCTCCTCGGATATTGCTGAGGACACTTATTACTCATTCTATAATTGTCCATTTTCAGTCTTTCACCATCAATCTACTCAATTTGTTGTTTGATTAACTAAAACCCAGTTTTCTAACCCATTTCTCTACAAATTTATTATTTTGGGCTTTTTGGGCCAAAGTCCGTTCATATCTTTGGGCTAGGAATCCAAATCTAGTCCTTACATAAACATACAAAAATTTAATTTAGATAATATATATCATCTAATTGACATTATTTTTATTTGTTAAGATATATTTCTTAAATTAAGGGATAATATTTAACATACAAAAATTTAATTTAGATAATATTTATCATCTAAATTTTCAAAATTTTAATTCGACTCTAATTAAAAGTCTATTTTAAAAATTGTCTAAATTTAAATCTCATCCCACGTTTTTGTTGTTTCTATTTTCCTCAAGTTGCAACTTAAATTTTATTAATTATTATTATTATTATTAAATTAATATTATTTTATCTGAATATCAAGTTACAAAACTTGATTATTGAGGGATAAGAAAAATCCAAATTCTTCAAGAGTTGATTAATATAAATCTATCCCAAGAAATAGTATATATCTCCATTAATTTGATAATATTTATCTATGCCAAAAAAACAGTATATATCTCCATTAATTTGATAATTTCTACATTGATAACATTTTAAACCAAAAAAAAAAAACTATCAGAATAAGAAGTCCGAGAAATAGCCTCCAAAGGAACACAAGAGGTTGGACTTGAAGAAGCTTTCATACAAGGAAAGTTTGATTGAGAGATTGAATGCTTTTAACTCCGTAGCCGATGATGATGAGGATGATGAGTGAAAGTAGTGTTGGATTCAGTGCTTAATATTTGTTGACTATTTGTGATACATTTTGTTTTTTGTTAGCGCAACTAAGAACCTAGCCGTGTTTTTCTTTTTGTTAAATTTGTCATTTTTGCAGGTTGTCTTTCATCATCTAGATGTTTAACTAGATATGAATTTTTGCATCATATATATATATATATATAAACCACGTTCTCTTTCTCTCTCTTTTTTTTATTTTTATTTTTTATTAGCATTACATTGATTCTTCATCTCAAAGATGAGGCTTCCATTGCTACTATGGACAGGTACGTATCTCATGCAAGCATATATGAACTTAAATTGCCTTTCAATATTTTGAATGCTTTATTATTTTGCTAGATGTGATTAGGCTCAAAAGTATATGCTTCATTATTTTTCTAGATCATTTAAATACACTAAAACTAAGTTAATATGATATATTTTATATAATTTATCAAACAAAATGAAATAAATTTTGTCAAGTATGATTTATTCATGCTGTTCCCTTTTTACTTTTATTTTGAATATCATCATTTATTTATGTAAAGTGTGCATAGAATTATGTATCTGTTTGCAACATTAATTAATATTTTTTTTTTGCTAATTATTAGTATAATTTTCTATTCCCAACAAATTCTTCATTAATCTTTTTATATTTTTGGTTTTAAATTGCAAAATATTGGACCATCATTATAAAATAGGTTTTTTTTTTCCTTGCGATTATGGAACTTATTTGACTAAAGTAGTAAAATCAAAGTGGAAACGATAGCTCTTTATAGAAAAAAAATTTATTTTAAAGCCTGGTATTAAATGGTCATAGACTCATATGCAATTTTACAATCTATATGGTTCAATTTTTTTTTTTTAACTCGGGTTAATTTTTTTCTTGATTTTGTTTTCCAGGTTTGTCATAAAAAAGATTCCAAGCATCATAAGAAAGGTGTGTAATCTATATGTAGAGCTCTGCAAAATTTTTTTTTTTTCATTTACACATAGTGTCTCTCTTACAATTCAAACTATTCATTTTCTTTTTGTTTCTTAAATAAATTTTGTATTATATGAATATATGTATAAAATCGTGCAACGTACAGGAAGCAAAAATTATGATAGGTTCTATAATTAGAACAAATTAAAGGTTATTATTCTTCGAGTAGTTCTATCTCTTAAAAGTGGCCAATTTTTATAATACTATGCCTAAAGATTTTAATAAAGAACAATGACGAAGAAGAACAAGGATACTCTAAAAACATAGTGTACAAATAAGTATTCAAAGATTTTCCAAAGGAAAAAAAAATACTTCTAACATTTTTTAATCGTTGATATTATTTATAACAATACTTCAAGTCACTAACAAATTAGTACTTATTTTGTTATAATAATTATTAAAATATATAATTATTTATAAATATATTTTATAAGTTTTTTCATAAAACCGTGCAACGCACGTGCCTATAACTAGTTTAAAACCAAAGGACATGTCCAGTTAAAAAAATACTGGAGAAAAACCAAACCCCAAAAACTAAATATCCTTTCATCCAAAAATAAATAAATAACTAATTATCCAACATATATCTTTATATATTAAGAGGGTTCAGAAAATTAATTATGAATTCAAAAAATGTCAAAAATACCTCTAATCTAATTAAATAATCATTATTCTTAAAAAATAAAAAAATATGATTAAAATTGTAATTCAACAAAATTCAAAAAAAAAAAAAA
>NW_027069524.1:774746-823544 GCF_002906115.3 Quercus suber | reverse complement strand
AGCGAGTGTTGATTGCCTCATGGATTTTGGGCCAAGAAGAAGATTCTAAAGATTCCCTTCCATGGCAATGGCCTTGCTCATATGTAAACACGAGATAACCAAAGCCTAGAAGAAGAGAGACCCTCTAAGCCTGTTACCGAGGTAATCCAAGGAACATAGTCATCCTGAGGTAAAGTGGAAGCGATCAGCTGGCTCATTGAGGATATTGCTTCGTTATCTTCTCGAGGAACGCAAAGAAAAAGATGTAGAGCCCAATGTAACAGTTACCTCTGCATCAATGATCTCTCCCTACCTAATGTCAATCCCATTAAATGCTGAATTACTAGCTTAAACAGTAAAAATATCCCGAAAGTCTGCCTTCGTGATTAAGAAATGGCAGAAAGAGAGTTTAATGGAACAAATATCCCCACAAATCCAACTAAGAAGGAACAACTATATAGGAGGGAGGGGGAGTATAAAAAGAAGTAAACCACCAACAAAAAAGGGGATCCAGAAAATTTGAGAAGGAGAACAAGAGAGAGAAATAGTGAGAGCAAGAACTTGTATTTTCCCATGGAACAACCATTTGTATCTTGGAAAACCGATTTTTGTCAATCAAAGTATCTTTTTTTGTTATCTTTGACTTCAATCTCCTATCTGATCTTGACATTGTGGAATCAAATCCCCTTTTAGTTAGAAAATTAGTTGTGTTGATTAGAAGCCCAAGCACATTTAAAGATTTACTTTGTTTTGTGTTTCTAACCCCCACAAGTATAAATTACAATTTACTCAAAAATAATACTTGAAATGGATTTAATAAGTTCAATGTGATGTAGTTTTTGAGAAGAAAAAAATGATGTCATTTTAAGCTTAGTTGGTACTTAACGGACACATCATTACAGTGCATTGACTGAAGTACTTAAATTGTAATAATACCTTACATTAGAGGTATAGATCTAAAATTTGAAATTTTAGGAGACAAAAACACAATTACTCCAAACTTTAAAGGTGTAAATTAAAATTTATTCCCCCGTTTTTATTTCTCTATTGGAAAGTTTACACAAATTTAGTGAGTTTGAACCCACATTTCATCATTTCTTACTGAAAGAGGTGTTGTTTCATCTAGAGCTCACTGGCAGAATAAAGAAGTTTTGATTTGGAAATATTAAAAAAAAAATCATTTTTTAAAAGAATGTCGAGGGGGTCTGGGACCTTTGGGTAGTGTCATGGGGCAACTGCCCCCCTGTCTCCGCCCATGTTAGCACCCATCAGTTCTTCATTATTTCATGGAGATTACTTCTGCCTTTTGCTGTTAATAATTTCGCAGTTTATATATAAAAAAAAGGTAAAAAAGTAAAATTAAATGGGGATTTTTTAAAATATTATTTTGATATTGCAGAATTAACATTAAAAGCTTTGCTTATTTATGCCAAATGATTGAAAGTGCTCGATGACTGTTCGTATGCTAAACTTTCTTTGTAGCCAAATATTGGGTATTTAAAAGCTTTTTAGTTGTCTAGTTTTGCTTAGTACTATAATTTTGATATTGTGTTGCACAGGCCTACATGTTTAAGTATGACACTGTTCACGGCCAATGGAAGCACCATGAACTCAAGGTTAAGGACTCTAAGACTCTTCTTTTTGGTGACAGGCCAGTTGCTACTTTTGGTATCAGGTATTTTCAACTTTTATTATTTGGTTCTTCGTTCATTTTCTAGAGTGAAATTAGATTTTATTAGTACTTGTATAATATATATAGTTGTTTCTGATATTTAGGAACCCTGAAGAGATCCCATGGGGTGAGGCTGGAGCCGAATTTGTTGTTGAGTCCACTGGAGTTTTCACTGACAAGGAAAAAGCCACTGCCCACTTGAAGGTTTGTGACTAAGTGCTCGAATGCTGGTTTTGTGTTTGATTTGATTATGGTATATATATTGCTCCTAGTTTGTGATAGTGATATTAGTATTATGAAGAGGAACTATAGGAAAACAAGAGAAAGAAAATAAATAAAGATATTATTGTGTTTTGTGAATCAAATTTTCTGTTTTACTTCCATTATGTAGATTTCTCAATTCTTTTACCTATTCTCATGTTTGGGTGTATGTCAGGCTGGTGCAAAGAAGGTAATTATTTCAGCACCGAGTAAGGATGCTCCCATGTTCGTTGTGGGTGTCAATGAGAACGACTACAAGCCAGAACTTGACATTGTCTCTAATGCTAGCTGCACCACCAACTGTCTTGCCCCATTGGCTAAGGTAATTTTAAAACTTTTCTGGTTACTTTGGTGTTGTGCAAAACCATGCCTTTAAGAATTGAGAAAGTATAAAGATTTAAGTGCAAATCGTATGATTTTTGAATATATCTCTTGGCAGGTAATTCATGACCGATTTGGTATTGTTGAAGGTCTTATGACTACTGTCCACTCCATTACTGGTGAGTCTATGTTGGAATACACTCTTTTCATTTACATGGGATATGACTATAGATTGACATGACTTCTATGTCATATAGCCACCCAAAAGACTGTAGATGGACCATCAATGAAGGATTGGAGAGGTGGCAGAGCTGCTTCCTTCAACATAATTCCTAGCAGTACTGGAGCTGCTAAGGTATTAAATTCTTTCATCTATGGTTTGATCTGCATAAATGTATCATTTTTAGCATGCTTTGCATTTATCTTGCTGGATGTATCATAGGTGAAATAAGAAAAAAAATATATCCTTGTGGAATTCATGATTAACTAAGCCCCCTCATTTTCTTTCTTTTTACTCCATACCATTATGATTACAAAGTATCTTCTCTCTTTGGCATGTACTGAATTTTAGTAGTACCAAACTTCGGTCTTCTTTAGCTCACTGGTTAATCTGTGTTTTACTCCTTAACTATGCAGGCTGTTGGTAAAGTTCTGCCTTCATTGAATGGGAAATTGACAGGGATGGCTTTCCGTGTTCCTACAGTTAATGTTTCAGTTGTTGACCTCACTGTGAGACTTGAGAAGAAGGCCAGTTATGAGGAGATAAAAGCTGCTATCAAGTAAGGATTAGGAATGCTTTCCTTTTGAATTTTTTGTTTAGGGAAGAAAAGGGCTCATGGGTAAAGTGTAAAGCTTCTACTATTTACTAATCACTAGGGAATTGTAAAGTAAAAGTGTATAATGTTCCAATCACTACCTTTCCTTCATCTCCTTATTTGTTTTATTGTTGTGTAGGGAGGAGTCTGAAGGTAAACTAAAAGGAATTCTTGGTTACACAGAGGAGGATGTGGTGTCAACTGACTTTGTGGGTGACAGCAGGTGCTGTGGTTTTGCTAATTTTCCCCCCCAAATGAACTTAATTGCTTTGATATTTCATTGTCTTTTTTCTAGCTTTTGCTACAAGTTAATATTCAATTGAAGCTTACTTTGTGTTTGATTCTTACTTCAGGTCAAGCATTTTCGATGCCAAGGCCGGGATTGCATTGAATGACAATTTTGTGAAGCTTGTCTCTTGGTATGACAATGAGTGGGGTTACAGGTAACATATCTATGTCTTAATAATAATCTTACAATTGATAGGGAGTTAAAAAACGTTGTCATTGTGGTCTTTCTTGGTTGTAAAATGTGGATGCTTACATTAGTGGCTTTTGGCTAGTAAAATTGGTCTTGACAACACTATATTTACCTGCACTTAATGTTGTGGCGATTGTTCCAATTTTCCAATTACAACCATGAATTGATAGCCACGTTTCTATCTTGATGATATTGATCCTAGGCAAGCCAACTAATGTCAAACTTATGAAGAAGCTGATTTATTTTCATAGCCACTTTTCTTATGGCCAACTGCATTGCAGAGAAAACATACTTTTTAAGTATAGATGATTCAGAACATTCTTTACAACTAACAAATTGTATTATTAACAATGGTAGTTGTGATAATTATAATGGAATCCTTAAAAGTATGTAAATGGTTTTTGGCCCCATTGTCTTTAGTAGATGTAATTTTGTAAATGCCAACATTTACTTGTCAATGCATGCTTTATTTTTCTCTGCAGTGTTAGTTCTTAGTTGTTCACTATCTTGCTTGCCCCAACCAGTTTTGGCAGATTAAATTTCCAGCTATCTTTGGTTTACTTTTGGGATTACTTTCTGAAGTGGTTTTGTTTTGTTGCAGCTCACGTGTTATTGATTTGATCCGACACATTGCCTCCGTTCAATGAGTCGTGTTGGAGTCTAGACAATCACCATGTTTCACACTTTCACTTCCATTTCCTTTGGCATAGTTTGCAGCTTAATTTTTGTAAGGTACAGAGAAATGTTTTGGAATAATTGATATGAGGATGGTTATATATTATGTGTCTATTTTAAATTTGGAGTCATTGTATCACCCCTTCTTTCTTGACCGGTGTTTTCCCATAAGATATGATTATTAATTATCTTATTTCCTAATTTTGTGGCTTTCTTGGATGGTTTTTCTGCCTTAAAATTTACAGATTCTGCCGTGATTTATTTGCTTTGGTTCTCTTGTTGTATGCTATAGACGGGAAAAAAAAAAAAGTCATCACGATTGCTAAGCTCATCAGTCCACACTTTCAAGAAAAGATATACTTTCCATTTTTATGGTCTTACAAAAGAAAAAAGAAATATAACACAGCAAAAGAAAAGAAATGAAAGAAGAGTTTTCATTTTTATGGTCTTACAAAAGAAAAAGAAATATAACACAATACAAGAAAAGAAATGAAAGAGTGTTTAATGAATAAGTATACTAATTCAATTTCAAATGAGAACAGAGAAGCCTGCAAAGCAGGTCAACTAATACGAGCAGCAAAACTGCCCACAAAAGAAGAGACCAACCCCTTTACAGACAGCACAACGTTACTCATATTGGAACACTACAGAACAAACCACTCTTAACAAACTAAAACACCATACCGAAAGACTTTTAGAAATATGTATCTGCTACAAACCATACCAAAAACAGCGCAACCAAGCAACTCAATAAAGCAAGCACCAAGTAAGGAATCTTCCATATGCAGCACAAGGTGCAATACAATATTGAACTCTTCAATTTGGATCTTGCAGGGATTTTAGTTCTACCCCTCACATCAACAGCAATACAGTTCAGGATTTTTTCTTCTCATCACATCCTACAATTATGAATCCTTTCATTCCTTTCCCTCCAAACATGGTAGATAGATGCTTTCCCAGGCCAATTTTCACACAACCTGTGCCTTAAAATTTTAAACCAGTACCCTTCAACCTATTGATCCCCCAATTCAACTCATGTTCCCAATTTGGCCATCAAAAACACAACAACAAGATTTACTTCCACAATCTATGAGTGACAGAACACTCAAAACGAAGGTGGTCTCTTAATTTAATCTTGCTTCTATGGAAAACACCAGTAGTATCACCTTTATAACCTCATACGAGTATTCTATCTCTTATAATCAATCTGTATTTGACAGTTGACCAGGTTTATGAAAGCATGTCTAGGTATAAAACCAGAAAACTGTACACTTCTCTACTAATTTACCACAAGCTGTTTGTGCCTAATAGCACCCCAAGTATCTTATGAATTGTAATTACCATGCGTAGTTGAAAGGACCATCTTCATTCCCATTAATTTGAACCTCAAAACCCTTACCTCCGACAGCAACCAGCCACTCAAACCCGGCAAGAGGTCAATCCCACCTGCTAATTTTAATAACAAAAATTCTAAGACTACATAAAATGTCACAATTTGTGTCACAACTGTCCACATGACAAACTGTCAGTGGTGGAGAAAAAAGTAGTAGATCCATATGAAAGTGATAGACAGCTAGTCACAGTCTAACACATAGAATAATTGTGCCAAAAGTTGTAACATTTTATGTCGTACTCAAACTTCTCTTTTAATAAAGCTAGATTACTTGGCAGTTCAATGGCCCCTTAGGGTGCCAACTCTCCTGCCAAAGATGAATAGAAGCTCCATCCCCAACCCCTAAATTGTGTTGGAGGCCTTGTTAGCCTTCTTAACAAAAAAATACTTATGAGGAACTTGGAAGGATGTTGATATTCCAGAAGCAACCCCCTTTAAGTAAGTACAATCTAATCCAAGCAATCCAAATTGAACCTGCTTGAGTAAAAAAGTGTTCTTCCTCTTCTCATAACATGTCCAAAGAAACTGACTCCAGCTGCTTTTTCAGCTTTACCAGTCCATAAAAAAGCATTTAGCTTTCGCTCAATCATGTTGATAACTTTCTTAAGCAACACAAAAGTACCATGCTACAAAACTTGGATGCTAAATAACACTGATAAGCGCATAGTGGGTTGCTAAATAACACCTATTACCATATCTATATCTATATATATATATATATATATAAAAGCTGAAGCGTAGTATTTATTGTTACTACGCTCTAGTTAAGCCACATCAAAGCCATGTCATTATTTATTTTCTTTCTTTCTTTTTTATTTTTTGTTTTGCTAATTGCCATTTATTGAGTCTCTTCTTAATTTTAGGTGTTACTTTATCTCCATATCTATTGCGTGTCTCTCTATTAACCCAAACTCTTGAGATGCCGCTATTATATAGAGACTCTTGAGATGCCGCTATTATATAGAATTCTTATAGTCACCGATACTTTGTCTCCAAATCTGTCGTGTGTCTTTCCATTAACCCAGACTCTTGAGATACCGCTATTATATGGAATTCTTATAGTCACTGATAGATTGCAACCTCCTCATCTCTCTTTTTTTTTCTTTTTTTTTTTCTATAAATTTTCTATTGTTCTCTTTTTACAAATTGATCGGTATGGCCTTCAATGCGATAGTTTCTTGAGTGTTTTTTCCATTCTTTTGGTCATGGCTCAAGTTTGTCTACCAAAACCCAATCAAATGAGTGCAAGAGACAGACAATGACTCTAGAGCTTGCAGATGAAACTGAAGCAAATGAGAGGTGAACATTGGTAGCCTAGGTCCAAAGAGTATAAAGTCAAAATGAGTTACGCTATTTGTATTATTTTTATTCTTTTTTTATTTATTCCCATCTCATTACTAGGGGGAAAAAAAACGTGGTTCAATTTTGGGATTTCATTATGAACGAGATTGAGTTTTCATGGTCTCAAAACTATTAAAATATATATTTTTTTTCTTTTTTTAAAATTGATTAGAGTTGGGCATTTGATCATGTTTGTTATAAATTGTTTTACGGTTGCCTTTCTCTAGACTGTAAAAGTGTTACTCTCAATATGTTTGCTACAATGTATGATAATTAATTTCAATGTGATGTTTTTATTTTGGTCTTTGTTTTATAGTAAAAGTGTTATTCATTTTCATCAAAGAGAAATTGATGTTGTTCTCTTTTTCCAGTCATCTTATATGCTTATCTCTGTTTCATACACATCAACTATATTAGATTTTCATTTCCTTATGCTAATGATTTGTTGTTTATTGTTTAATTTGACTATTTGGTGTCCCAAAAATTGTGGAAAATGGAAGAGAAAAGAGAGTAGAGTTTGAACCTTAAATATATATATATATATATTTAAAAAAAAAAACACAGTATGGAACTTGGGATGTAACAGTTTAATTTTTTTTTTTTATCTTAATTTTTTAAAGAAAATTTTAATTCTTCAAAGTACATTGGCTTAAGTAGATTGTTGTGTTGTGACTAAAATTTTTGTGTTTGGGACCTTACTTGGCCAGTTTGGTTTACGAATAACTTTGGGGATTATTTAGCTTATGAGAAATATTTTGGTATTTTAGGAGTGACAAAATTCAAAGAACTGAATTATTTTTAAATTTCATTAGTACCTAGCTTTATGCTAATTGTTGTGTGGATAGAAAAACTAATTGGTTCTTGATTTTTGAATACCTATCTACAATACATGAACAATAATTGGGTTTTTAGTTTTAGATTTTGAATTATGCAATTTTTTCAACAACTTGATTTTCTTTTTAGAATTTTCTCTTCTTGAATATCTAGAATAATATGTACATGAGTTTTAGACAAAACTTAACAATACTATTTCTTTCCTTATTGAACACAATATGATATAGCTAATGTGTTCCAATGAAGGCAAAAGCAATTTCTATTCTTGGGGCATAGCAATTGATATAAACTAATAACTTTCCATAGCCATTTGAAATTCATAACCTAGAATGTTAATAGACATATTCTTCGAGGTAGGAACAATTGGCTGAGTTTAGCAAGTTTGCCACCAACTTTGACCATGTTATGGCAATACAAGTGACTCACTTACTTACAATTCATACACACACTATTTTGATTTTCTCTAGGAATTCAAAACAATGACAGTTGAGTGATTTATATATGGACACATCGATAAATGTCAATAGTGGACATGGGTGAAATCAATGTCACATTACTATTTGACAATTTGGTCTTTGATGGAAATTGATATAAGTGATGGTCTATTAAATTTGATCATTTTGCTGAAGTAAGGTTTGTTTATTAGGTATTTTATTTATTTACCTTATTGTAAATAAGTTTTTGTACATGATGATTCTAACCTATAAAACTTCACTTTATTTTTTATTTTATTTTTTGTGGTCTTATTCTTTTCTATTGGCAACTAACTAGACATCACTTTTAGGAATTAAGAATTTAGCAACTGGTACGAAGGTTGCACCTCAAAATTTAGTAGAAATAAAATATGACACAATCTCATCATGGGAAGAAAAATAGGAAATCTAATGCTGTGTTGGCATGTCCCTCCATTATTGGATTACAAATATCATATCTAAAATAAATAAATAAATAAACCAAAATAATATAATGATATATTTGTAGAGATAGAGAGTTGGAAAATAATTTTAGAAATAGTTCAATTTTTTAGGAGAAAACTGTCTTCAATAAATTTTAGAAAATAAATTATAAATTGTATCTGTAGGATTAGGATTTGTGGCCCAAGCGCAAAACAATGAATTTGTAGAGAGTGGGTAAAAGAGCTAGGTTGATTATGGAATCGACAACAATTAATCACAATCCTCAAGCACAAACCAACATGAATTTGCACGTAAGGAATGGGTGTCCGAAGAGGTATATTATTGATTATGTGGTGAATACAGATCTTAGGGTTACAATCAAGCTCTTTTTCTTTTCTTCTCTCCTTTTTTCTTTTCCCCCTTTCCTCAGGAGCCTCTTTCCTTTATATAACCTCCTTTCTCCTCATCTCCATCGTCCACTTGTACCTTATCCATGAATCTACGTGAGTATATGTCATGTCAAGCATCTCCTTTAACTCTGTGTAAGTGGCGGTAGGTGAAAATACACTGTTTAAGGGTCTTCTCCACATAAATGCGGCTAGAAAAGTTGCTGCAGAGTATTAAATACGGTGGTAGCAGCTTTCTCTTTAGATATTTCTTCATCCTTATCGTCTCCAAGTATACTTAGACCTTATCTTGATCAGGAAGAGTCCTCAAAAGATCATCTTGACCTTTTATACGTTCAATTAATCCATACTATTCGCATCAGAAGAGTATAATCTCTTCGGACAGAAGGCGACCTCTTCGGATTGTAATCACTTTTCTCTCTGGGGGTCCCTCTTCCAGATGGATCTTGCCCTTACCTCTTATTCTCTTCAGACACACAGTAATCCTTACATGGAGCTCTAGGCCCCTTATGTTAGATTGGACATTTTTCCCCCCACAGTATCATATTACAAAATAATTATATATTCTCACGCATCATGTAGGTATGTGACTAGTTTAAGTAAATTGTGTGATTTAAAGTATAAATAGATAATCTTTTGAGTTGGCGGCTTATCGCATAGTAGGTTGGAGAAACTTTTCTTTGAACTAGTTTGGATGAAAATTGTCCATTTTCTTTTACACCGCCCAAATGGTAAACGACCAGAACTGGTTTAAACTTTATAAGCACACATACTGAGAGCACAGAGCTGGCCCCGGTGCTAGATTGTTGAGAGCACTAGAGCAGTGCTTTATATTCTGACCTATATTTCTGTTGAGGCTTGCCAGACCACACAGAACCTGTCTGAAAAATAATTTTTGCATAGGCTTTCATTCACAAAAACAGAAATGCAAGTACATTGGCATCCTTCTTGCTATCCTATTAAAAACGAACCAAAAAATAAAAACAGATTATAGGAAAGAGTGCATTTAGGGGCTCCAACAACGATAGAATAAATGAGCCTGTTCATGAGCTTAATTTTTTGTTCTTAGATACATAAAGCTCACATCTAGCTCAGGTTGAGCATGGGAAAGTGGGTATCATAACTCAACTGGAGATCAAACCATTGTATTTTTTAACAAACCCAAGCTTGAGCTAATTTGCAGGCTTGCAACCCTATCCGATGGCAGTAAATGCACATCTGTACTAGATAAACAGATACTATTCTGCACTTACTAGGTATTATATGAAGATAACCACCAGAAGCTACATAACAGCTATATACATTACCAAGTAAATACATGATTGAATTCATCACATCGTTAAGTTCCACAATCTATAAAACACAGAGAACTTAATGACAGCGTTTAGATCATCTTGTATTGTGTCAAAGGGAAATCAATCAATAAATCAGAACCATCAATGATGGCAATAAAGTAAATTGGGGAAAGGAAAATGCATTTGGCATAGATGAACATATCCAATTTTATCACGTAAGTTATAAAC
The DNA here is from genome assembly GCF_002906115.3 of Quercus suber. Taxonomy (NCBI): domain Eukaryota; kingdom Viridiplantae; phylum Streptophyta; class Magnoliopsida; order Fagales; family Fagaceae; genus Quercus; species Quercus suber. Next base: position 812,949 of record NW_027069524.1, on the reverse strand, counting down.
ATTGTCATACTTCTAGGACAAGGAAAAAAACCCATGCTCTTCAACAAAACATCCAAAACAGTTTCCTGACTGGATCTTAAGAAAGTTCAAATGATATGATCTTAGATACATAAAGAAACAACTTCAGAGCGATAAACCAACAATTTGTCCAAATCCATGACCTCGTCATGCTGTTATGCCATGTCATGAGACCCTGCAAACAAAAAAGCCAAAAAATGAAAATTTATGATTGGATGTTTTATGATAATATTTGATCTGTCACACTGAAAGTTTTGTGGGTTTTTTTGGCATACAGCCTCCTAAAGATGAATCCAATTCACAGTGCTTCTCATGAAATGTAATGAAAAACATTGAAACAATTGCCAATGTAACCCATAATTTTTACATGTGAATTAGAACGAAGCACGCAAACTAATTAAAATTTCTATTCAAGTATTAGGAATTCATACAAGAGTCATATACAAAAGCAACAACAAAGGTTGAATACATTTATAGAGGATAGTCTTACTTTTCTGATGTCAAGTCAGGACTACAACAAGAAAATGTGATTCCTCCACCGTCAAATTGAATAGTCTCAGCAAATTTTATTAAGCTATAATAAACAAATATCACTAAGTTTTTAATTATCAAAAGACTGTATTTGGGAGCAAAAGTGGCAACCCCCAGATCAGAATTTTTACAAGTTAAATTTTGCAAAAAGCAAACACAAGGTTGATAACCAGTGGGGGAATAGGTGCTGTTATTAGAGATGGAGAAGGAGAAGGCGTGCTTCTAGCTGCCGTTTGAGACAAATTGAAGTCATCAATACAACAAAATCTCAGGCAACTCCTAGCTGCCCATAAGAGTCATATTTTAAGCATTGAGGCTGGCTTTTGGAAGCTGCAAGTTCAATGAAGATCCAAAATTTTTTGGGGCTCTTACAATAGACAGAGATGATCTCTCAGAGTTTGGTTTGCTTCTTGATGATATTAAAGACACACTGAGCAAGCTCCTAGTTGTCTCTCTTATTCCTATTAATAAATCAGTCAACCATGCATCTCCTGTTTTAGCTAAGCATGCTCAAGACACTGAGGGACCTCTCCTTTGGATTGAGGACTGTCCTCCTTGCCTTTAGAACATTGTATATTCTGATACTCATTAATAAATTCTTCCTGCCGTTTTCAACTCAGAAAAGAAAAAGAAAAAAAAATGTCCTACTTTTCTATATTCGAACTGATTGTCCTTAATACCATTTTAAACAACACAAAAGTTTCACACATATAAAACAGAAACAGGTCAACCCCATAGTTAAACACAGATACACTTAAAAACAGGTTAAATTTTATGCATTGTGAAAAATCAGGCTAAATAACTTAAAAACAGGTCAACCAACAGAAACTTATGCATTGTAAAAAACAGGCTAAATTTTGTCTTGATATCTTTTCAAGCAATGATTTAAAGCAAGTCTATTTCATGACTATAATGTATTTAAAAAATACTTCTAAAGAATAAATAAATTACATTATTAAAAAAATTATAACTAAGGCTACTGCTAACCTCCAACAAAAAGAAGGAAATGAGCAATGATAAAGCGGAAGAACCATTCCATCTAGAGGGAGAACTGACTTCAGTAATAGCAACAGAATCATCATAACCAAAAAAAATCACATAATTTTGGGATCATTCATAGGGATTTTATTAACTGATTGTCTTACCTCATGTGGGGTGGTGTTCCCAAATGCATACACATATACTGGCCTAATTATGTTTAAGTATATTTATTTATTTTTTTGATAGGTGTTATGTTTAAGTATATTTATTAATCAACAGAACCCTAGACTTAATGTATAGAAGCTCAAAACTCAAAGCCCCAGGGTCTAGGCACTTCACTTGGCAGAAGCAAAGCAAAGCTCATTGCTTGATCTTGAAGGAAATGACATGCACCATTGATTTATCATACAAACACATTATTCGTAAGGTGATATACTACACAAGCAATTTTTTTCTTACATGTCATGCAATTCTAAATTATCACGAGAAAATGCTAACATTACAAACTTACAAACTGAAACGACAATGAATGTAATAATCAGCAAGGTATCATGATATACGAATTTTCTTGTGTTTAAAAGTTAAATACATCAGTTTGTATGGCTTATCACATTAGCAATTATAGTAAAACAATGAAAACATGACATTGATAAGAATGAATATACCTTTACTCTCAACGGTTGGCATTGAGAGCCATCAGAATCTGCTGGCCACCGGGCAAGTAAGCGACATTCGGGGACTTGGCGAGAGTCGCGGCATTCTCCCTCATGGCCTCAATCTTCCTGAGCTCAATGAGTCCAGTTCCAGCCTTCTCAGTAGCCTCCGAAATCATCTTCGCCGACTCGCTCTCTCCTTCGGCCCTAATGATCGCCGCACGCCTCTCCTGCTCCGCCTTCGCCACCACAAACTTCGACCTCTCCGCCTCCTGCTGCGCCACCTGCTTCTGCTCAACGGCGCGAGAGAACTCAGCGCCGTAAGACAGGTGCGTGATCGCCACGTCATCGAGCACGATGTTGAAGTTCTTGGCGCGCTCGGTGAGTCCGTTCCGAACAAGCGCCGAGACCTGCGGACGCTCGGTGAGTAGCTGATCGGCGTTGAACTGAGCCACCACGGCCTTCAACACCTCGTTTCCGATCGAAGGGAGGACCTTCTCGTCGTACTCGAGACCTAGGGTTTGGACGATCTCAGGGAGGCGCGTGACCTCAGGACGCGAGAGAACGCGTAGGGTTAAGTTGACCATCTGGAGATCCTTAGTACCGGAGACCGAAGAGAAAGTGTGTGGCTTTGTGCGGATATCGAAAATGAAAGGCTTCTGGAGCCATGGGACGAGGAAGTGAGTGCCTTCGCCGACGGTCTCGTTGAGAATTCCACGGACACGGTCGAAGATGACGGCGCGCTGGCCACCGTCGACGGTGTAGAGAGATGAGCTGAGAGCGGTAGCGGCGGCGCCGAGTCCCAAAGCGGCGCGTGCGATGTTGGTCAATAAAGAAACGGCTTGGTTACTACCCATGGTTGAGTGAGTGTGGGTTTGTTAGGGTTTTTGGTAATGGGACAGTGAGACTTTTTGAGCGGCTGAAGGTGAAGAAAGGGTTTAGGAAATGGGTGGGGTTTTGGAGGTTGGGTTTATGTATTCAATGCTTTTTGCTTGGGAAAAGGGAAAAGAGTGAAACGCTTCACTTCGACTACTTGAGCAAGTTATGGACTTCGGCTGTAATGAAATTTAATTATTTGGGCCAGTTCGTATTTTCTCTCTATTTTTTTTTTTTTTTTTTTTGCGTCGGGGAAGGTAGCAAATATCTTTTGAGGCCATCACCTCCACATTAAATGCTTTCCAGCTAACAGTCTGGCCGCATTAATGTGGAGGTGATACCTGAACAGTAACTAAGCAGCTTTATGGCCACTAAGCTGAAGGTTCCGGTAGGTACTGGATGGGACAGAAAGGAGCTCCTAGGATAAGAACTACACGTGTACGATGGAAACAGGGGGAGATCGGAGTATATAACATAGGAATGAAGAAAACAGGAAAGGAGGACACGAAAAAAAGAAAGAGAAAAAAAAGAGAAAAAGAACAAGAAAGAGAGAGACCAATTGAAAGAGAGCCGAGGATAATTTTCCTCAGAGAGCGAACCGAAAGTATCCCTTATTGATTGATGAGTAGAACCCTTCCTGAAAAACAGTACTAGTTCTTGGACTCATACTCTAAAAATGTATTGTTTGGGCTTGTTGGGCTGAAAACCCATCACTCTGGGTCAATCCAAACTGGGTCCCTACAATTATGTTCAAATATTTTTACATCGGATATTTTATTATTTTTTATTAAAAGAAATTAGATTTTATTGGTAGGGTTTTAGTGCATAGAAGTATTGGACTCAAGTCAATTCTTTCTTAGTGTGTGACATTATATACATATTAAAATTTCTAAGAAAAAAATCTCCATATAATAAATTCTTTCCAAAAATGATGGTGATTCTTGATTTTAAATGACATGATACAACATGCATACTTAAATTGATAAAACAATGAATATACACTTTGCTATTTCTATTTCTCAAAAAGAAAAATTGCTATTTTAAAAACAAATAAAGACCTGCATCTTTAAATTGATAAAAAGGAGAATATACCTTGTAGGGGCACGGTTTATAGCTCAAGCCTAATATGTATGAGATTATGGGTTAATAAGCTCAATACAATGAATTTGTTGAGAGTGGATCAAAGAACTAGGCCTTAGTGAATTCAACAACCACTATGATGGGTTTGAACAATGATCATGCATGAGCAAAACGCGCAAGATCGGGTGAATATATTTTTCGAGGAGACAAATGTTAGTATATCACAATGGAACTAATTACAAGTGCAGTATTGGTTACTACAGTGTTGTTTCTCTTTTTTTTTTCCCAATCGCCCTTCCTTGTAGGGTCTTTGACATTATATCTTCCCTTCCTGATGATCTTAGCCCTCTATTTATCAATCATTCACGCTACTACTCAAGTGTCCGTCCCATCAGACACCCATCTAGCTCTCTATTAGTTGTGGTAGCCAAGGAAGCACTGTTCAAGGGTCTTCTCTACATAAATGCGACCAGAAAAGTAGCTATAATGCATTTAATACAGGGGTAGCAGTCTTTCCTTAGATATTTTCAGACTCCCTTCCTTCTTGTGTGTTCATGAGGCATGCCTCTTACACTGGGGCTTCCAATGAGGTCATTTTCGTCGTTGGGATGCGTGTCTAGGCTATATATGCCATGGCCGAGGAGAAATTTCTCCTCAGACCATCTTCTTATCTTTTCTTATTCATGAGGCTCCAAATTGGAGTCCCCCTTAATCATTTGTCCATCCTCGGACATGATAACGTCCTCGGATAAGGCACAAAGCCCAATATACGATTTTGGGCCCATGTCCCTATATACCCTTTACTAAAAAAATCTTGATTTTAAACGGCACAACATAATATGCGTCTTTAAATTGATAAAAAAAGGTGAATATACCCTTTGCTAAAAAAATCTTGATTTTAAATGACACAACATAACATGCATCTTTAAATTGATAAAAAATGTGAATATACACTTTGCTATTTTTGTTTCTTAAGAAATTTTTTTTTGTGATTTTAAAAAGAAATAAAGATATGTCTATTTTTAACCAACTCTACTCTCCATCCCTTCTCCTCAATCCAAACTGGCCATAAATTGATAAAAAAGTGAATATTCAATTTACAATTTTTATTTCAAAAAAAAAAAAAAACTTTGCAATTTTAAAAACAAATAAAGAATTAAAGCCCACTGGTGGATTTCGGCCCTAATTGTAAGAATGATGAAAGATGGCCCAACGTTAAGACAAAGAACTTTTTTTTAGAGTTGGGCTTTTAGCTATGGTTTAAAACTATTATGGCCCAAAAAATAGTAAGAGCAGAACTTTCTTGTCCCTTTGTCCATTTCTCCTTCAACAAATTGCAGTGCCTGCCATTTTTGGTTTTGGGTCTCAGAGAAACCCTATCGCAGAAGAAGCTTCTTATCAAAAAGCAGGGGCCACCATATTGAATTCGAATCTTCGAAATCTCGAACCAGGTATTTTTGCATATTGAAATTTTCTGAATTCCCTCACCGTTTTGAGAAAAATGGTAGTAGATCTAAAATTACAAGCTTCTCAAATTTTTTTTTTTCCCTCTGATTTCTCCAGCTAACCAAACGGTGCGCTTAAGTTGCGTTTAGGGTTCTTTAGGAGTTCACAATCACAATTACTAATTGTATCCATTGGCTACTAGAAGTTGTACTGTATTGACTTTTAGGGTGCTGTTTGTATAAGTTATTGCTATTGCTATTGCAAAACGGTGTTTTGAGTTTAAAATGAGCGTTTACTAAGAGTTGCTGTTGCGAATGGCAAAGAAAAAAAAATACAAGTGGTGGACCTGATTAATCTATTGAGAATCCATAGCCAACCCAAATTGTTTTGGGACTAAAGCTTTGTTATTGTCGTTATCTGGTAGTTGTTGGAGATAGATAAGAATTTTCTAGGTTTTTTTTTTTTTTTTTTGGGTAAGTTGTTGAATGCGGAAACTGAATTGGTGCTATTCTAATTCCTTATTTTCTTGAGTCGGTTATGTTACACTCGAGCTGTTTGATGATTTGAATACAAGGAACTACCGGGAGGTTTTAGTTTGGCTCGTGAGAGGGTAAAGTTGAGTTTGAATGTGTTTGAGAATGTTGAATTGAGGTTTAATGCTGAACAAAGATTGAGTACTTCGAAAGTTAGGAGTTGCAAAAGATTAGTAGAAGAGAAACTTTGTGATGTACAGTTCCATTTTATGATTGTGATTATTGATTTGAGGGATTATTCTAGATATGGGAGAATTAAGAATTACTAACAATCTGTCTATGTTCTTGTTTTAACAAAGCATTTGATGTTACTTGCCAAAAAAAATTCTAACTCTGGATGTTGGGACTCACATGCTTTTGCTTCCTTTGGTAGTCTACAAGCTTAGTTTCATTGAATGAGCACTGGAATTTTAATTTTTAGATATAACCCTGTAAGTTTTTTTTTTTTTTTTGGGGCGGGGGGGCTATAAGTAATGGAATTTTATTGAGGAAAAGGAACTACCTCATGTACAAAGGAAATATACACAAAGTAATTCTAGAGAGATACAATAAATGGAAGTTGAAATCTAAAAGAAAGAGAAATAGTTAATACTACATTAGAACGTATCTTGCTTATCAAAAAAACAATAGTATGTATCTCATTATGGCCCAAACATGGGACCATTCAAACAATTATTGGTCAAATATTGTCTGTCTGTAATACGGTTGAATAATTGCTCTAAAATGTAAGCATTCCTGGTCTGTGCCTAGCTTCCCTTGAAAATTATCTTTAGAAGGATATAATCTGTTGACCAACATACATTCATGCAGGGGATGGGGGAACTTGGAAACTAATAAATCCGTGTAAAATTGATAGTGTTAGGGTATAAATCCCAGTTTTCCTGTTAAGAAACAATTCCTTCCTATATTCATTAACATTGATGACACAGGTTAAGGTTATGGCACTGAACCCTGTCAGATTGATTAGAAGCATTGCCATTACCAGGGAGGCAATGGGGGTGGTAAGCCGACGAACATATTCTAGTGGTAAAGCAAAGAAGGGCTCTAAAGGGAGTGCAGCCAGTGATGCACCAAAAGAATCAATTCTTAGCAAAGAAGTCAAGTCTACTACAGTGGTTGGTGCCAATATCCTCAAGGATGGGGCAGATCCCAAGATCCTACCTGATTCTGAATACCCCGATTGGCTATGGCATTTGATCGATAAAAAAACAGCATTGAGTGAATTAAGGAGGAAGAAAACTGAAACCCTCCCTTATGAAGATCTCAAACGCTTTGTTAAGCTGGACAACCGAGCGAGGATCAAGGAAAACAACTCCCTTAAGGCCAAGAACTAAACTAAAATCTGTTAGAGGCATCATTTATTTGTCAAGTCTGATTCATTTTCATCTTCTGGGATTCTTTTGGGTGATTGATTTGCATGTGTGGAAATGATCAAATGGGATTGGAACAGAGAAGAAATGATTTCGAATTTCTCTGTAGCTTTGAACACTTTTTCTTCACTTTTTAGATTTATCATGTTTAATGATGCAGAAAAGATTTGATATGTTGTCACTAGCATTGTGGCAGAGCCCTACCATGGCATTACCTTTTGCTTAACATTATAATTGGACTAGGTTGTACAGTCACTTTGTACTTTTTTATTTTTTGACCCTGAGTTCCTATTAATTCCCCTCATTGTAGGGAGGAGTTGTTCATTACTGCTTTGACTGTTTGACGAAATGATGTTATTATGGTAACAATCTTCCAGATGTGCAATATAGGGGGGAATGCCTCAAATCGTTAATAGGACCTGCAACATGATATTTTAGTTTTACAACATTATGCATTATAGACTTGTGGCTGGGGATTGTGGAGCTGGACCCCATTTAGACAGGTGATTCTTTACTTTGAGAGGTGTCACTGTGTGAAACCTAGTTGTGGGAATTAACTATTAAGATAGATTTTCTATAGGGTCCATTAGATGTTGGTTCATGGTTCCTCTCTGGTTGCAATGCAAAGGATGTATTATCCTACTTTTCAATTTACATTGCATCTTGTGGGTATTTTTCCCCCAAGTTAAGATGCATTTTCTATAGGGTCCATTAGATGTTGGATCCCCAACTGCTTGAGGCAAGGATGCAACAATATAAGGTGCTGACATTGAGTGTGCTCAAGGCATTATTGGATTTTATACATGGAAGATATTGGGTTCAATACAGACTATTATATATACTATTCATTGCATCACTCTGTTGGGAGTTGGGACCTGAGTTTTGGTATTGCAATTAAACTTCATAGGTGGAAGCCACATCCTCTTGTCTCCTCTTAGCAATGGTGGGGGATTGGAGTTTATCGTAAGAGATCTCTTTCTTTTTTCACTTTTCCTCGTATCATTGAGTTGGTGCCTTGGTGGTCCAGCCCTTCCTATCAAGCATATTGCACGAACTAAGGACATATGGACACATTGACATTACATTTGTCGATCGTTGTCATCTTATAATCGATATGAATTGGTTTTGGTGGTCCAGATTTCTTGCCTTCTTGGTACTCCTACGAACTATTGTAATTTGTAGTGCAACATGGCTTACATGTTACAACCTGACCCTCTAGCCCACCATGATGGTGTTACAATAGAGATTGTCATGCCTTTCTTCGAGCCATGTGAACATTAGGCTTTATGACTCCCATTAAAGTGGAAAAGAGACTAGTGGAAGCAGAAGAAAAGAAAAGCAAGAAAATGATAGAAGCAGGGAACAACACATGCATTATTATTGTTAAAGCAGGTAACCCACCCTCTATTATGGCTTTTGATGCAGGTACTGCAAAAAGTAAAGCTGCCTCTCACATGTCATCCTTTTCTTTTCTTTTTTGGTCAAAAAAATTTATTTTAGAGTTTGTACCTTCTAGTTACAGGGCTTTTAAAGAGCCAAAATAGCACCGCTCGCCAATCTGCAAGGTACGAGCCCCCAATATAAAAGCTCGAACAGAGTTGCAAATCCAGCTAGCTTCCTCATTGAGTATGTCATACTTGATTTGCAGGGGTTTGGAAGCATTAGTGGACGACACATGCCAAACATGGGGTTAATATGTTACCTAACATCTTTAGTTCCGAAAGGGGTAGATGAGCCAACTAATTGGACAGATTCTTATAGTTGGGTTCCAAAATGTACTAATCAGTTGAGCTATAAAACTCGCTACAAAACTTGTGGTATTACACTTAAAGAGTTAAACGTAAATTAAATTTAAAATTAATTAGAGACCCCAAAAAAAAAAAAAAAAATTAGAGAGGGCAAGCATGTTGTTTTTCTCTACTTGATTTTTTTTTTTTTGGGAGGGGGGGGGGGGGGGATGAATTATACACGCATGTAGATCTTTTAAAACGCATGATGTTGCCTTCATCTACTTCTAAAGGGAGAAGAATTGTTCTTGGAGACAAAGTTTGGCAAATTTTTTGCGAAGATTTGGTGCTACAATCAAAGCCATGGATAGGGTGTCATTGAAAATTTTATCAGACCACATGGCTTCCTTTTTCAAGATTTGAAGCACCACGATGCAAATTGCTTCATTCATGTGTATCAGCTTTAATGCATCTCTTATGTATTGTTTTTCAATTTATATTTTCTACTCACATGCACATTTTAATTAACAACTTTGCTATGGACACAACTTATTTCACAATCTGTTAAGATAGAAACTTGTGAATGTTAGACAAATCACTTCACAAGAATCACCATCGACACTACTTTTATTTTGACATTGTTCACAATCTACCATTTCAACAAGTTGTAAAAAAGTTGATAAGTAAGTTTTGTCGATGGACTTATTGTTTAACCAATTATGCTGTTTTTGGAGGTGGGGCAAGGATTTTACTTTGGATTGGACGTGATATGGATTGAATCTTAATACGCAATGCTGCAGGAATGGTTGTGTTTCCTTATAAGAAGGAATAATTGGAAAGATAAAAGTGTTATTTGGTGGGTGCTTGAGAGAACTAATTTCATCTTGAAGTGGCCCTGGTTTGTCTTGGTAAATATTTAGTACCTATGAAAAGAACTAACTACCAAATGAAAATCTCAATATATCAACTTCTGAAAATAGGGGGAGAAAAGTTGATTGAACCAACAAAACTATCATTTAATGTGACAGTCTAAAGGTGCTTTGCACCACCCACTACTTGTGCTACATTATTACCATATCAATGAAAAGAGTTGCACTTTCTGTGGCCTAATCCTGCAGCATCCCAGCCACATTAACACACAAAAATTGGGTAGTTTGTGCTGAAAATATATTTGTTTGAAGTGATAAATGGTTTAAAAAAAAATTCTGGATAGCAGCTAGAAGGATTGCACAACCTTGGACTCTAGTTCTTGCTCCAGCATGAAAGTTCGTTTCAGGGAAGGACGACTAAGGCTCTAAGCTGTTTTAAGGTTCAGCGCTTTACTGTTTATAAATGTGAAGCAATACTTGGGTTAAGTCACTGCTCATATCTTAAGTTATAATTTTTTTAGGTCCAAAAGCTGTAAGTTAAAAGAAATCTGAGAATTATAATAATGATGTTTCAGATCAAATTCAGATTGAAAGAGGAACACTTTTTTGGTTGAGTACTTGAATGGGCCAAGCTCCATCATGTGGACCTAGGAGTTCAACCATCACTTTAACCACGCGTGGCAAATTATCCAAAGGCTAAAAATTAATTAAGAAAGTTGAAAGGGTCATTAAGCATTTGATAATATGATAAGCTGGGTTAAAACTTCTCCAAACCTTAAAGGCATTCTGCTAAGCTTTCCTATAATTACTCCAAAATCCTTTTTTTTTTCTTTCTGAAAGTTGTACTACAACATCTTCATGTTTCTGCACAGTGAAAGTTTCAATCAACTGGCTCAGCTTGCGACCTCTATCATCACTACAACCAACCAATATAAGTGAAAATTATCCTCTCTCCCTCTTGTGTATATATATATATTCTTAATTAAATTATCTTTTTGGATGACCATCATTGTCTGTGTCTCTCTAAACTGCACTTTCACTGTTCAAAAGGAATCTCACCTTAGGATATTGTATTTAACTTTCACTATTCAATTTAGTCCTCCAACTTTCACTAATCTTGTAGCTTCTCAGTTTTGACACTAACGGAATGTCTGAATTGAATAAAGTTATAAGTTAATAGACTGAATTAAACTTTAGACAAAGTTGAAGGGTGAAATTGGTAATTTAGTATTTTTTTTTTTTAATAAGTTTAGGATCACAATATGTTTTCCCCTTCTGATATGGCCAATTATGATTTGTGTATAATAAAAGTTGTGTCATTGGTGGACTAGATGAAAGCGATATTATTTTATTTTGATGATAATAAGTTATACCAACAATTATGAAAAAAGTTGTGACCTTAGCATTACTCTCTCATTTTCCCTTAAAAAAAGAAAAAGTTTTAGTATTTGCACTCCATTATGGAAATAATTAGTGTTTGACCTTGTAACTATATTGTTATTCTCCACCTTTAAGGGCCTATTTCTTTTTCTCTGGTTGCTTTGTGTGAGCAATGATGGCTGTTTCCTTTCACACATCATCTAGTTGATATTATTAATTCCAACTAACTAACCTGGCATCAAAACATACAAGGCATTATTTATTTTCATAAACTGTGCCTCTATTATCCTTCATTTCCTTTGCCAGAGTTGTAATTGGTTTTACTAAAGGTAGTTCAACAGCTTACACTACATTAATACCATAAGGGGTCCTCTTCTGTTGTCTCCTTGTGTAAGCTTTAGTAAAGTTCTTTAATTCTCCGTGTGTCTTTCTCGGTTTTCCTAGGCTTGACTCTTTGCTTATCTTGTTGTTAGTTGTCATATTTTGCTTCTTTTCATTTTGTTTGTTCTAACTTTATTCTGGTCCCTTCCCGCTCTTTTGCATAGCAGTGGTCTTTCTCAAATTTCTTTCTGATTACTTTGATCTTTTCCTTTTGTCTAGTTCTACTCTGCTCGTTCACTCTGTATTTGCAATTTCTAAAAGTTCAATATGCTTGGTGAATATTGCCTGTCTTGTTGAATTGATTTGAGTTTTTTTTCTCAAAAGAATTCGATTTAGCTCACATATAAGCTTTGATCTTTATCATCATATTCCACTAGTCTCTAGTTTCTCATCTTACCAATGCCTCCAACATATTTTCCTCTTCGGTGGGAGAGCACTGGAGACCAATGGTGGTATGCTTCTCCAATTGATTGGGCAGCTGCTAATGGCCACTATGACTTGGTCCGGGAGCTGCTTCGTATTGATGGCAATCACCTTATCAAGCTTACCTCTTTACGCCGAATTCGAAGACTTGAAACTGTCTGGGATGATGAAGTCCAGTTTGATGATGTGGCCAAGTGTCGTTCTAAGGTTGCAAGAAGGCTTCTTGTTGAGTGTGAATCCAAGAGAGGGAAAAATTCACTCATTGGAGCTGGATATGGAGGATGGCTTATGTACACTGCTGCCTCAGCCGGGGACTTGGGTTTTGTTCAAGAACTTCTTGAAAGGAACCCTTTACTTGTTTTTGGGGAAGGAGAATATGGTGTTACTGATATACTCTATGCAGCAGCCAGGAGTAAGAATTCTGAGGTTTTCAGGCTTCTTTTTGATTTTGCAGTCTCCCCGAGGTTTTTGACAGGTAAAGGTGGAGAAATGGTGGAACACATTGGGGAAATCCCTTCAGTTTACAAGTGGGAGATGATGAACAGGGCTGTTCATGCTGCTGCTAGAGGAGGAAATTTGAATGTTTTAAAGGAGCTTCTTGCTGATTGCTCTGATATTTTGGCTTATAGAGATGTTCAGGGCTCAACTATCCTACATGCTGCAGCTGGGAGAGGGCAAGTTGAGGTGAGACTCTAACTACTATAAGCTCATGGAAAACTGACCCTTTGTTTTTTGTTCTTGTGCACCTGTTTTTTTGTTGCTCATACTTTACCATTACATAGAACTAAAATTTTAATTTTGTCATCTCCACACCCCCCTCCCCCCCAAAAAAAAAAATCATTGGAAATAACTGAGTCACAATTGTGAAATCCTTTAATTAATTTTACTTTAGCAGTAATTCATTCACCTTAAATTACTGATTGTTTATTTACAATACCAATTTAAAGATATGTAATCATGGAAGTGAAGCTTGAGCAACAGGGTATTAAATGCTGGAAAATAATCATATAAACTTTTAAAATGGCTTACAACTCTAAATACTCAGGCTTAATGGATAATACAAGTATGCTTATTGAAATCTAAGCCGCCTTTCTCAGGCTTCTGCTCATCCAAGTTTTGTTAAACCAGTAGGTCACCAATCATACTAGATATTCATCTCATGATGAGGTCAAGCCCTCATCTCCTTGAAAGCTATACTTGTCAGTTTTGGCCTTAAAGTGGTTTAAGATGCATGCCCCTTTTGTTGGATAAGAAAGGCTGCCCGAATCAGTTAACTTGTACACAAATAGACAATGACACAATACCATCTATAAAATCTTCACCGTGATCTGCATGGACTTTTTATCTTAAAGTTAATTTGCTCCATAAAGTTATATCTTAGGTCGAAAACGAATCAGAAAAGAGTAAACTTGCAAATACAGATATCTCTTTTTTCAGAGGCTCTTATGAACTAATGGCTCTAAAGTCCTGCTGCCTGACTCTTAATTAGTTTTCTATTAATATTTTATTGCTGTATAATATAACCCTTGTAAGCTTATTGATATCCAAAAATCTCTGATTTAAATTTACAATATTTCTCAAATATTGTTATTGAGGCCCATATGGGGTTTTCACTTGCATGGTGCAACTGTAGGATTTTTATTATTATTTTAAATCCAAGTACTTGATAAATAAAAATCTTGACACCTTATTTAGCAAAAATAGAAGAAAAAAATAAATTGACATCTTGTTGTTAATGCAGGTAGTTAAGTATCTAATAGCATTCTATGATATCATCAACTCCACTGATCATCAGGGCAATACAGCATTTCATGTAGCTGCAAATAGGGGCCAATTAGCCGCAGTTGAAGTTCTAATTTCTGCGTCTCCTTCATCCATCTCTCTGAAAAACAATTCTGGAGAAACATTTCTCCATAAGGCTGTCTCTGGTTTCCAGACAGCTGCGTTTCGAAGACTGGACCGACAAATTGAGCTTATGAAGAAGTTGGTATATGGGAAGGTTTTCAATATGGAAGATGTCATCAATGCCAAAAATAATGATGGTAGGACTGCTTTTCACATGGCCATCATTGGGAATGTTCACTCTGACCTCGTGCAGCTTCTGATGACTTCTCCTTCAATCAATGTGAATGTCCATGATGTAGATGGCCTGACACCACTTGATTACCTTAGACAACAGCCACGTTCTGCATCATCAGATTTGCTGATTAGGCAGTTAATTTCAGCTGGGGGAATATTTGGCTCTCAGGATTATACTGCAAGAAAAGCCATTGCTTCTCGCATAAAGATGCAAGGTAATGGTGGCAGTCCGGGAACTTCGTTTAGAATCTCTGACACAGAAATATTCTTGTATACGGGCCTTGAGAATTCATCAGATGCAACTGCTGATCAGGGTAGTGCAGTAATGAGTTCATCTACAAGTGAACTTGGTCCATATGACTCAACCAATGAGAACAATAAGGGACTAACTAGCAAGAAACCAGGCTCCATGAATACTGCAGCACAACGATTAAAAGCTGTCCTTCCATGGCCCCGGATGAAAGAAAAGAAAACTGAAAGATCCAAAAAATCAATTGATGAGGGTTCAGTTGAATCATATAAGAAATGCAACAGTTCAGATGAAGCTCCAACTCCTCTTCGAGAGAGATTTTCGAAGCCTTCATCACTTCCTAACAACAAACGGACACTTTCTGTCAGGAGCAACCAATCAAGTCCATCTGCGAAGAAAAGATTTGCTTCAGGGCTAGTACATGGTGTTATGCAGGCCGTGCCTCATATTTCTGTGCCACACCGTTCTCGTTCAAGTTCATTTTCAAAATCATCACTTTCTTCCCCTAATTCAGTAGATAAACAAAAAGGTATTTTTATTGAAGATGATCTGGCAGGAACATCTTCCTCCAATCAACTATTTGATGATGAAACACCAAATTTGACCAAACAAGGCTCTCGTCATAGAAGGTCAAGGAGCCAATATTTCTGTTTTGGTGCATCAGGCCTATCTGTGAAAACCCCAATAAGCAGGCAGCGACTTTCAGTAGCTTGATTCAATTGATGTGAACACTTGGGTATTGAAATGATACAGGCCCCTCAAATGCAGAAAGGAAGTAACTACTTGAAACCATGCCAACAAAAAAGAAATTCACTGACTTAGAAGAAGGATCAGACCAGTCCTCTAGCTGGTTCCTGAAGTTTAGAAATTATTAGCATGTTTCCCTTGTTTATGTCATTGTAGCATGTTTGCTTGTTCAATATGTAGAAGTTATGTACTTGTTCTTCAATACTGGCTCCAGAATTATGCTTCATGCTGTATTGGAGCTGATTAGCAAAATAAAAAATGTAATATTCTGTATTAGCATGTATTTATCTGTTATCCTTATCTTTTAGTCGAGTAAAAGGGAAATGGAAGAGGGAAGCAGGGAATTAGAAAGGCACAATGTGATATGCTTTTACAGTATGTAAAGGCTTGTGATTCTATGGATAGATAAACGTTCAATGTGCATCAGCTTAAAATAAAATCTAGGGAACCAAGTTTGTCAATGCCTTAGACAATGTTTAATTTAGCAGCTGAAGGAAAAAAGAGGAGGGGGGGAGAAGGGAGTGGAGTTAGCTGTGTGATTACATACAGATTTATGAGAATTAAAGAGCTTCTAAAGGAGCAAATACAGCCAAAAATAATTCTTACAAAGGAGGCTCACATTCTTACTATTGATTTTTTGTTTGCGAAGTTCAAAAGAGAGAAACCATGGTGAATTGGAGCTGATTTATCCCACCATATTTGAAATAAAATTTCATTTGGCCAAAATGATCCAAATATAATCCCTATAAAGTTGTAACTTCTGGTAGCTAAGCAAACACATTGTTCAGAGAAGCATGGATCGGCTTACTTACATAGTTACATGTCTAAATGAATTTGCATTATGCAGTTACTTGAGTAAACGGACATGGAATTTTGAAGGCCTCTAAAAATCTTATCAAGTAAATCAATGTGATAATGTGATGGTTTTGATGCTCATCCAGCTAAAGCTATTCTTAAAATTCCCAAAAAATTTGCCGCAGTTTGCATTTCATATAAACAATCAAAAAGTTTATTATACAAGACAATGTAACTTGGAATGTGCAATTAGCAAGTAAGAATGTAAGAACTTATCACTATTGCTGGCTGTCAATTTCGTAGTTTTGAATTAATAAAATCATAAGCGTATTTGTTTAAGCTTATAAGCTGATGAACTTATATTTTTATCCAATTTATTTAACAATCTAAATAAGCTAATAAAAAAAAAGTTAGCAATTTAAAAAAAAAAAAATGAAAACTACTTGAAATGGCATGAAACAATAATGTTATATGATCATTAACATATTTCAGTTAATTAAAAATGGATCAGAGGCTGTTGAAACTTACACAAAGAAAGTAAAAAAAAAAAAAAAATTGTACATGTAAACCAATAGATCACGAGGAAACAGGTGGCCAGAAAAGCTAAAACTATTTTTATTTTTGTTTACATGTAAATAAGGCGTTTTTGTTTTTGTGTTTCATTTTTAAACTGATTGTTTTCATTTTTTGTTGTCCTAGGCAGGTCCATTGGGTCAAATTTTGCAATTTTTTTTTTTTTAATTTCTTTTAAAATGGTTCTCCCTATCCTGGTTCCAATTCATTTTACAACGGTAGACACCAAATTGGTTTCAGACCCGCGAGCCCAACCGGTTTACTCCATACTAATTTGAACTTGCCGTGAAAATACATTCGGCCCATGTCCCAACCTACAAAACACTGAGGCAGATTTTGATTTTTAAAAGAAGAGAATATCAAAGGCCCATCAATCTTTGCCCTTGGGTCAGGGGACAGCCCATTAAATGTACCTTTGATCTTACTCGCTTGACTTACCCTCTTATCGGCTTCACCTAATTATGCAGTTATTATATAGTCCGACCAAAAAACAGTGCCCCAAAAAAATGTTATTTGGTGTCAGAAGCACGCCCACAGGCATGCCCTGGTCTCAGAAGTGTGCCCAAAAAAAGTTATTCGGCCCAGCGTACATATAAGCATGCCATGGCCTTATCTGTCATGGCCCAGGCTAGAGAGAGTAGATATAACAAAATATTAAAATATTTTTACAATATTTTTTCAGTCAGAGTAGGTTTTATTATTTTATTTTATTTTGACCTATAAATTATTGAAACTCCAGTTGTTGTGAAAATGTTATAACAATTTTGTTGTGTTTGTAAAACAACTCAAGTAACATCTAACAAACACAATATTTTTTTAACAGAATAAACATTGATATTTTTAATATCAAGAAATAATGTGAGCATCAAAGTACATACTAAAAAGTTTTTATGGCAGAAAAGGGATGTCCTGTCGTTTATCAAACACATATAACCACCCTTTCATGTAGATGGGTATTCAACATACATAATCAACCTCTCACATTTACCTATGTGTGAGGATGGTTACATATGTCAGATACATGATATATAAACTTTCATGTCTGGAGCTGGAGTTGAAGATTCTTCTAACTAAAGTATCTTTTCAACAACATTTCTAACAAACTTTAGCAAGGGATTGGAGTGTGTTCCAACGAATATTATGTCTAACAATCTTTTTTTCCTCAAATCTGGCTGGAGTATGTTCCAACGGATATTATGTCTTTTGTATTCGATGATTCTCCTCTTTCTTGATTAATATATCAATAAGTATTCTCTTTCTCAAAAAAAAAAAAAAAAAATTACAAGGGATCTTGAATTTTTTTTTTTTAGTACTCTTGTAATTGATCATTCAACAATATACCTATATATTTTGTTAAGAATCAACCATTCAATAATCAATACCAGTGGCTTGGATTTTCTCAAGTTTCTAAAACCATCAACCTCATTGTAGACATTGTAATTGTTGGAAACTAGGACCACACCAGTCTCATCCTGAAGTACCATTTGAATTTGATAAATGATAATACATTAATAACCAAAAAAAAAAAAAAAACCCTCAATTGGGTTAGCTTAATCTAACAAATAAGTTTTCAAGATTCTCTTTCCTCTTATCCATTAGGTAGCCCCAATTCTTGTTTAGATGCTCTAAATGGAAGGGAAGATAATGAGGGATTAAGAATTAAGATACAATATAGGATAAGCCTCTTTCTTTTTCCTTCTTTTTTTGCCTTTTTCTTTTGCCAAGTGATTAAGATACAAAGATGAGTAAATGAAGCTTCACAAGTATAACCCATACACCCAATTTACTTGTTTAGTATATTTCTTGTAATGATCCCAATTTACTCTTCAACAAGAAAAGACATTAAAACGGAAAAAAAAGAGGGTGTAGTGGTAAATGAATTCTTTCTTGGTATAGTAGTGTACATAATGAGGCAATTAGCTGCATTTGAATACTACTGAACATTTTTGCTTAATGCTTAAGGGTTTTAGCGGGTCCTACTCAAACCGTCCAAGCCCTTATTTTATATGGTGGTAAGTAAAACTTTTAACTTCTTGTCCGAATATAACCAACAAATCCATAGAAAAATATAGACTTTCTTGCAACCACGGAATGTCATTACTTGGTACTAACTTTCTGTAACGTTTCCGTGCAAATTCTCCTTTTTAAAAACACAGTTATTAGTTGCGTTGGATTGTGTATTAGTTGCGTTTTTTTTTTTTTTTTTTTAAGGCCTCTAAAAATCTTATCAAGTAAATCAATGTGATAATGTGATGGTTTTGATGCTCATCCAGCTAAAGCTATTCTTAAAATTCCCAAAAAATTTGCCGCAGTTTGCATTTCATATAAACAATCAAAAAGTTTATTATACAAGACAATGTAACTTGGAATGTGCAATTAGCAAGTAAGAATGTAAGAACTTATCACTATTGCTGGCTGTCAATTTCGTAGTTTTGAATTAATAAAATCATAAGCGTATTTGTTTAAGCTTATAAGCTGATGAACTTATATTTTTATCCAATTTATTTAACAATCTAAATAAGCTAATAAAAAAAAAGTTAGCAATTTAAAAAAAAAAAAATGAAAACTACTTGAAATGGCATGAAACAATAATGTTATATGATCATTAACATATTTCAGTTAATTAAAAATGGATCAGAGGCTGTTGAAACTTACACAAAGAAAGTAAAAAAAAAAAAAAAATTGTACATGTAAACCAATAGATCACGAGGAAACAGGTGGCCAGAAAAGCTAAAACTATTTTTATTTTTGTTTACATGTAAATAAGGCGTTTTTGTTTTTGTGTTTCATTTTTAAACTGATTGTTTTCATTTTTTGTTGTCCTAGGCAGGTCCATTGGGTCAAATTTTGCAATTTTTTTTTTTTTTAATTTCTTTTAAAATGGTTCTCCCTATCCTGGTTCCAATTCATTTTACAACGGTAGACACCAAATTGGTTTCAGACCCGCGAGCCCAACCGGTTTACTCCATACTAATTTGAACTTGCCGTGAAAATACATTCGGCCCATGTCCCAACCTACAAAACACTGAGGCAGATTTTGATTTTTAAAAGAAGAGAATATCAAAGGCCCATCAATCTTTGCCCTTGGGTCAGTGGACAGCCCATTAAATGTACCTTTGATCTTACTCGCTTGACTTACCCTCTTATCGGCTTCACCTAATTATGCAGTTATTATATAGTCCGACCAAAAAACAGTGCCCCAAAAAAATGTTATTTGGTGTCAGAAGCACGCCCACAGGCATGCCCTGGTCTCAGAAGCGTGCCCAAAAAAAGTTATTCGGCCCAGCGTACATATAAGCATGCCATGGCCTTATCTGTCATGGCCCAGGCTAGAGAGAGTAGATATAACAAAATATTAAAATATTTTTACAATATTTTTTCAGTCAGAGTAGGTTTTATTATTTTATTTTATTTTGACCTATAAATTATTGAAACTCCAGTTGTTGTGAAAATGTTATAACAATTTTGTTGTGTTTGTAAAACAACTCAAGTAACATCTACCAAACACAATATTTTTTTAACAGAATAAACATTGATATTTTTAATATCAAGAAATAATGTGAGCATCAAAGTACATACTAAAAAGTTTTTATGGCAGAAAAGGGATGTCCTGTCGTTTATCAGACACATATAACCACCCTTTCATGTAGATGGGTATTCAACATACATAATCAACCTCTCACATTTACCCATGTGTGAGGATGGTTACATGTTTCAGATACATGATATATAAACTTTCATGTCTGGAGCTGGAGTTGAAGATTCTTCTAACTAAAGTATCTTTTCAACAACATTTCTAACAAACTTTAGCAAGGGATTGGAGTGTGTTCCAACGAATATTATGTCTAACAATCTTTTTTTCCTCAAATTTGGCTGGAGTGTGTTCCAACGGATATTATGTCTTTTGTATTCGATGATTCTCCTCTTTCTTGATTAATATATCAATAAGTATTCTCTTTCTCAAAAAAAAAAAAAAAAATTACAAGGGAACTTGAATTTTTTTTTTTTTTAGTACTCTTGTAATTGATCATTCAACAATATAACTATATATTTTGTTAAGAATCAACCATTCAATAATCAATACCAGTGGCTTGGATTTTCTCAAGTTTCTAAAACCATCAACCTCATTGTAGACATTGTAATTGTTGGAAACTAGGACCACACCAGTCTCATCCTGAAGTACCATTTGAATTTGATAAATGATAATACATTAATAACCCAAAAAAAAAAAAAAACCCTCAATTGGGTTAGCTTAATCTAACAAATAAGTTTTCAAGATTCTCTTTCCTCTTATCCATTAGGTAGCCCCAGTTCTTGTTTAGATGCTCTAAATGGAAGGGAAGATAATGAGGGATTAAGAATTAAGATACAATATAGGATAAGCCTCTTTCTTTTTCCTTCTTTTTTTGCCTTTTTCTTTTGCCAAGTGATTAAGATACAAAGATGAGTAAATGAAGCTTCACAAGTATAACCCATACACCCAATTTACTTGTTTAGTATATTTCTTGTAATGATCCCAATTTACTCTTCAACAAGAAAAGACATTAAAACGGAAAAAAAGAGGGTGTAGTGGTAAATGAATTCTTTCTTGGTATATTAGTGTACATAATGAGGCATTAGCTGCATTTGAATACTACTGAATATTTTTGCTTAATGCTAAGGGTTTTAGCGGGTCCTACTCAAACCGTCCAAGCCCTTATTTTATATGGTGGTAAGTAAAACTTTTAACTTCTTGTCCGAATATAACCAGCAAATCCATAGAAAAATATAGACGTTCTTGCAACCACGGAATGTCATTACTTGGTACTAACTTTCTGTAACGTTTCCGTGCAAATTCTCCTTTTTAAAAACACAGTTATTAGTTGCGTTGGATTGTGTATTAGTTGCGTTTTTTTTTTTTTTTTTTTGTTGGAGAAACATATATTAGTTGCGTTGGATTGTATACATGCTATTGAAAAGGACGGTGGAGATATTTCCTTTACTTATCCGGGCTTTTAAATTTTATATTTTAAAAAAAAATATATCGAGGCCTTTTTTTTTTAGCCCATGCATATATTATCCACCAATTAACCTTTTAATTTATTATAAACAATTTCAAATAAATATTGGATGTGAATTTTAACAAATCTATAATTGGATAATATTTTCTTCTTTATTATTCATGCTTGCAAAATTTTTAGAAAATAAAAAAATTAATAGCTATACCATCAATTAAATATTTAAATTTCAAGTTTTTTGTAATCTAAAACTATGTATAAAAAATAAGTTTATAAATCAAATAATAAATAACATTCTATTGGTATAAAATTGGATATACATATTAAGAACATAAAGAACATGTAATTTAACAATTAAAATTTAAAATTATATAGTCATGTTAAATTTTTTTAGAGAGAATTATAGAAATTGACTATAATAAAATTTGTAGTCAAAATATCTCCATTTCAAACTTGGATATAATAGAAGTTTGAGATAAGATTTATTTTTATATTTTATTTATCATGTCGCTTTTTTATTCCTTTCACCGGTCATCACCAACCGTGAATTTTTTTTCATACTTAAAGGTATCATCATCCGTCTTAGTTAGAACTTAGAAGTAAGGAAAATGAGTAATCTCTTATTATTTGCATTTTTGTTTTGGGCGAATTATTTGCATTCTTTATTCCATTATCCCTATATTTCTTTCCTCTCGCTTTCCATACTGTGTCAAACAATTACTAGGAGTCATTCAAACCCATAGTGTCACGGTGACTCTAATTGTCTAGCTCTCAATGGTCAATAATGCAAAATTTTCAACATATGATGTCATTAGCTCTCAATAGTCAATAATGCAAAATTTTCAACATATGATGTCAATAGTTTAGAAACATATAAAACTAAATAGTAATAAATAAAAAACTTCCAAAAAATAAAATAAAAATTTTATGAATAGTTCTAATACCATATAAAATTCCACAATTTTTATCACAACTATTCTTTGTGTTAGATTGTGACTGATTACGTGTCACTTTCACATAAATCTACTATATTTTCTTTACTATTTACCATTTATCACAAAGACAATTGTGGCATAATTTGTGATATTTAATATGGAATAGAATTTTAGCTACTACACCTCAAAAACTTAAGCCAATAGTGTAACTAAGGTTGCACTTATTAAATTATTCCGTGTTAACATCAGCTTTAAATCCAAGCACAATATTCCATACTCCCAGTCCATTCAAATATATCGACATTTTTGTATTTAGAGGTGTGGACACAGATTTCAATATATTCGGATAACTCTTCTATTTCTAACTCAAATAATTGCACTAACCGTGTGCGGGTACAATAACCTGTTGACATTAAGCGACAATAGAAAATTTCTTTTGAATTTCTTGGAAGGTGTTGAATAAATTTCCCTGAACGGTTTCGATTATTTACCTCTGCCATTTACAATTAATTAATTATAAATTGACTATGACAAGATAGTGGGTAGCTGCTTGGTTCACAACCAATAGATTGAATAGCTGAATGTTTTTAGCCAAAAAAAAAGAAAGAATAGCTGAATGTAAACCACATGTACATGGACATGGAGGATTTTTTTTATTCAGTGTGGATATGGACACTAGCAAGTAGCGTTTAATGCTAATAAACTAGCATGGCTTGTAAGATCAAAGCTTGAGAATACTGACTAATTGGATCAAGATTGAATTTTATTTAATCCTACATTTTAATGGATTGAAATGAAAAGCTTTATTTTGAATTATAATCGGTGTTTTTGAAAAACTAAAAAAGTTAAGAAGAGTTGTGGTTATAAAATAGAGGTTTAGATCTTTAAAAAGATATTTTAAACTCTCAAAACGTCTAACCAAACAGACTCATGATAAAATTGCTAAACAATAAATATAAGTGAGCAAAATTTTTAAAGGTTAATGTTGCCTATTATGATTGGTACATAAAAATATTATTATTAATAAATCATTGTAAAAGTGACGTTATTCAAATAACAACTTATCAACTCCTATAAGTGGTGAAAAAAAATTACATCCACAATATTTTTTACTAAACTAAGCCCTTGCAGGATAAACCAATTACTTGGTTAGCTTATTGTTTTTTGTCAATTGATTTGCTTTATTTATTTATTTTTCACATTAGACATATTTCTTGTCTTCAAGTTTGGAAATTTTTTCCTTGTATACACATAACTTTTTAAGCAATGATGGAAATACCATACAAGCATATATTTTTTGTCTTTTTGATTTTTCTTTTTTAAGAATCAATTTTGTCTTTTTGGTTAGATATGAACAATTGGAATACGGGAATAAATTTGTAATTAAAAAAAAAAACTTTAGTCATACTTAAAACATTTTCAAGAAATAATAATGGGCATTAAAAAAATTAAGTGAAACGTGTGAGCCAACTTTGAATCAGCTAGCAGCCGTGCCGTGAGGAGCCATACCAGCCGTAAAAACATGAGCAAATTAATTAAGAATTCAGGTCAATTTTGTGCAAAAACATGGTGAACTAATATGTCGCCATACACATGGTCGACTAAATTGAAAAAAGAGGCGAGTGTACCACGATAGCACTTTGTGTTGTGTTGACTTTTACACCTCCTTAGTCCAAGTCTTCGTGTGAAGTTTTTCTGAATCTTCCAAGTTCTATCCTTGTGGTTGTGGTGTAGCATGATTTCTTATGTTGATGAAAATGAGAGGCTTTGAGTGGGTGGGTGGGTTTGAAAATAGTACCCCCACTTGGTGAAGTAACTTGCACATTTCTGAAACAGTGATGGTTAAGTTAATAATTCTAAGAACACACTAAAGACAAAAAAAAACAAAGAAAAGAAAAAGAACACACTCTTCTATTGTCTATGACTTACTGTCGGTGATAATAAAAAAAAAATAATAATGAGATCATATGAGAACGATAGATAAATAATTGCAGTCTGTTATATAAAATAGTTGTGAAAAAATGCACCATGAAAATTATTATCCTAAAATATCTCAAGTTAAGAGTCCCCCACACTCAATAACAATTCGGGTGGGAAATGAACATGGAGGGAAGGTTCAATATGAACGCGAGTTATGGCCATGTGCGACCGTTGACATTCAATATTCAAACCGTCAATAGACTCAACACATGTGCCTTTGATTGAAATTAAAATATTATAATTATATGTCGGCTCCATTTGGCTGACAACCTTATGTTAGTACAAAATGAAATAATTAGATTCTTTTAATGAAGTGAGATTCTAAATAGTTTTTTGATTCACAAAAAAAGAAAAAAAAATTCTAAATAGTTTTTATCTTAACAATTAATTTCACACAAATTTTTTTTTCATAACAGCTTTTATAAATGTTTTTAAAAGAAAATATTTTGATTGGTACACAATAAAATCATATCAATATATAGTCAAATGAAAGTAATATTATTAAGGCAGTAAACAAACTGAGCTGAGCCGAGTTTTAAAAGTTCAAACTTACTTATTTAATTTTATTTTAAACACAAGTCAAACTTGAACTTATCACCAAATAAAATTAGATGTTCAAACTTGGTTCATTTACTTGTGGAGCAAGCTTGAACTTGCTCACGAATTACTTGATTAACTTTTTTTTTTAATAATAAAATCATGACTAAAATATTTTTACCCGTTCACAAATCTATGAATCTTTACTATAAATTGATTGTTTATGTTATGAATAAACTAAAAATAATAATTTTATATCATATGAACTAATTTACAAACTTATACAAACCAATTTCAAGTTTATATATATATATATATATATATACTATAAATTGATTGTTTATGTTATGAATAAACTAAAAATAATAATTTTATATCATATGAACTAATTTACAAACTTATACAAACCAATTTCAAGTTTATATATATATATATATATATATAATTTTAAACATGTATTTATATTTCATTCAAGCATTCATGTTCACGAGCTTGCTTACGAATACATTATTATGTTTGAACTTGACTCGTTTAATAATTAAGCCTAGAGTTGGGCTTAAGCTTGACTTGTTTACTAAACAAATGAATATAAACAAGTTTTTTTTTTCAAACTATTCATAAACAATTTGGTTTATTTACAATCCTAAATATTATAACAATCATAACTTATTATCTAAAAAAATTGTGAAAAGAAAATTTGTGTTCAGAAATAATATAAAAAGAAGTCAACATGATCATTCATAGCTGACTGGAATTCGAGGCATTACACGTGGAATCAAAGTTGGACAGCTAGAGGATAAAGAAAGAAATTATTATGAGAAAATTGGCAAAATTAAAGTGCAACACATTTGAGATGGCTGGTGAATGAAAGTTTTATTAGCCTTTTGTGGGCTTCTCCTTTGAAATTTCATTAGTTTAAGATGAAAAAAATTTTGTGATTTCAACATCATTTGGTACTGATCCGTATCACATTTGGACACACATGCACTAATGAGTCCGTATGCTAAATTGAGAATTGACAACTTGGAACACCAAGTTGAATCAAAGGCTGCATGATTTTTGCATTGACTATCATTTCTCATTAATTTTCTCTAACGTGATTATTCCAGCATTGCGTCTAGGTTTCTTAGTATTATTATTTTTTAAATGAATCAGGGGTACTGTATGTTCCTGAATCACGTTATGATTTTAATAAGAGATTGCACTTATTGTTGAAAATAATTATAAAAGTCCGTTGGTTATTTCTATGATTTGAAATGGAAGTAGTACAAGTAATCTACTCAACAATATCAACAAAAAAATCAAAGAAAAGAAAAATTGCAAGCATGTTATGCTTTTGAGTTGTATAAGAACTCCCACTAATTGTATATCTTATAAGGTGTAAATCTTATCATTTTTGTTGAATTTTAGGTACTATTGTGGACTTTGGAAGAACGAAAAAATCCGTTTACCTTTCTGCTTTATGTTTCGTGCTTTTGAGTTATGTGAACATCACTTTTCCTGAGGTACAAAATGCAGTCAATGTCATGGAAATTTCAAATGCTTTGGTAGGAATCTAAAGCCTCCAACTTTTTTTTTTTTTGCAGCAGCTCACACCAAGCAATACAAGTCAACTCTCCAACGGCAACAAAACAAGCAATTATATTTAATAATGCTTTTTAATCTCATCAACTTGTGGGTTCTATTAATATAATTCATGATAAAATTTACTATTTATGAGAGAGTAGAAAAGTAAACATCACTGTCCTGAGCTTTGAATGATTTTACGTGATAAAATAGAGTAAAAGTGCGAATTGAATTAGCGAAATACTCTATTTTAACTCGACTCTAATATCTAAGAAAAATATTTGTTATTTTCTTTCTTAGTTTCTTTCCAGTGAGAAAATTCTCAACTTTGCGGCGGGAAAGGGATAACACAAAAAGAGTGATAGGAAAATTCTTTTCCTTGTGATGATTTTCAACCCAACCAGGGAGATGTACACAATTTATTAACGCATAAGAGAGATACCATAAGTTGTTGACCGAATAATTAGACTGAGGGGAGAAAAAAGAAAAGAAAAAAAAAAAAGGAAATGTTTGGATAATATATAATTGGAAAACTGTAAATCAACATGGTAAAGAAGCATGTGTCATGTCTCTTCCCACTCGTCGCTTTTATGTTCTATTATCAATTGAACAAGTAGAAAATTGATAGGATAATTGGATTTATGAGCATGTACAATGATTCTTTAAAAACCTGATTACTGTCTTTGGTGTAGCCTTGTAGGTAGTCCATGTACCCCAAAATAAAAGTTGTATTTTACCTTTTATTTTTATTTTTAATACGACCAAAAGTTCATGTAAATTATGTGAAAAATCTATTACAAAGAAAGTTAATATATGATCTGATTTTGCGTAGTTGATACGCATAGAACATCATCATCTTGCCTGTGTGTACGGGTCCTTCTTGATTATTCATTTCAATTATTATAATATATCAACCATTCATATATAAAAATATTTCAGAAAAAAATTAAGAATAATCAAAATCATTAAAATATCATACACAAAAATTTATAGTAGTGGCATAGCATTATCTTGCTGGCACATAACTGTTGATGTATCTGCTGAATTGCTGCTTACGAAGCAAGAAGAATAATAAATTCAACAAATTAATAAGATTCCGAATGATTTTGATTTTTTATTTTTTTTTGAGAGAGGAATGATTCTGATTTAGATCCTATGTATCATATAGGACATCAAGTTGCTCCAATTATCAGAAAGATGCGTTCATCCCTAATTCCATGTTACCTATCTGTATAGGTTAACAAATTACTTGATTTTCAAAGGAAAAAAAAAACCAAAAAAAAAAAAAATACTTGTCTATTTCATTCTCTCTCTCTCTCTCTCTCTCTCTCTCTATATATATATATATATATATTTCTTTTCTATTTCTTTTTTGGATAAAAATAGCATCTCATTAAACTACTCACAATTATCAAACGATTCAATCCATTTAAATATTGATGTCACATTCTTTAAGAACATTGTCATCACATGGGATTCGAAAATAACAAATACTTCATCATGCTAGGCATTTCTAGAGTGACAAAATTTAGAACAAATACTCCATCATGCTAAGCATTTCTAGAGTGGCAAAAATTAGATAAATTTTTTATTTACAATTTATTAAAATTTTAAATTAAATTCAAACACATAGTTATATTGACCAATAAAGGACAAACAATATTTTTTGTTTTAAGGACAATTAAATTTAATGCAATTATGTGTTTAAATTTAATTGAACAATATAATATACTATAGCTAAGATACTGCACTTAAAAACAATATCTAAATATTATTTTTATAGACATCTTTTTTATTTAGATGCAATAGAATTTCAACTTTTACTTTTTATCATTAAACCAATATATCAATTGACTTTGGGTGTAAACATAATTCAAATTTCAGATTTCTTATTCAGATAAATTGAGCTAAGAAAATCTTTTTTTTTTTTTTTTTTTTTGAGAAGATGGATGTTAACCTAAGAAAAAATAATGGCAAATCATTAATAGGGCTAGTGCGTTATGATACACGGTTTTTTTTTTTTTTTTTTGATACGTATGATACACGGTTTTAATTTAACAATGGGGAAAAATAGGTAATTGGGTAAGCTAAAGGTTAATGCCAATACTATAAATCATAATGAAACTAAGAATTCCACAAAAAGAGCACGTGGTGGGCACGGTGGAAAAAATGGCCACTATCAATATATTATATACTGAGATAAGAGTAATTATGCAGTTTCATTGTGGGAACAGAGGTTTGATCACTGTCATGTTAAATGGAAGGCAAAGAAAATTGGGAAACCAACGAATATAGATGAAGATTAATGGGTTATGTTCAAAGTATTCCATAATCGGTTCAACTATACATGGTTGCAACTGCTGAGACTTGAGAGTTACGATTATAACTAGTTTCTGAACACTTTATTTGTTTCGATGTTAATGTTTTGTAAAAAAATTAGTCCTTTTTCAGAAAATACTTTCTATAAAGCTTTTTCATTTTCTTATATTTAGTAGCAATTTTAAATAAGTTGAAAAACAATTTCATAATTTTTCTTATTTTGCTTACCATGAGATAGACTTATTTTCTATCCAAAAAAAAAAAAATGAAAAAAAATCTTTAAAAAAAAAGTCATACTTTTTCTATTGACTAAAAATAGTTTTTTTTTTTTNATTGGATTTATGAGCATGTACAATGAAATTCTCTTAGGCCATTTAAATTGCTAAATTTTTTTAATCGCTAGATCTAGGTTGCTTCTGTCATCACTGCTTCAATCACTCTGTAGGCTCATCCAAATTTATTCCATTTCCTGGACAACATCAAGGTTCTTTCTCTCAACAGTATTATTGCTAGCCAAGTTGTAGGCTTATTATGATTTATTCCCTACCTGCTTCTGTGGACAACATCTTGACAATTTCAAGGATGGCTTTCTCGTATCTATAATATCATGACAAGACAATCGATCTTAGTGATTTCAACTAAATTCAATAAGCACGTGCATCTTTCTTCTACACCTAGTTCAAGGTTAACTTGATTAGACCGTTTGGTCTAGTCCAGGCTTCACAACCTTGTGTAGACATATAAAATTGAACCATGTTGATTCATTGTGCTCTCTCTCTCTATTTAATTTTTCATATTTTCTCATTATATCATAACTAATCTTCAATTTTTTTAACATGTTTTCATTGTTATTTCTCAACTATTCTATAACATATAAAAGTTCTTTAAAACCTGATTACTGTCTTTGGTGTAGCCTTGTAGGTAGTCCATGTACCCCAAAATAAAAGTTGTATTTTACCTTTTATTTTTATTTTTAATACGACCAAAAGTTCATGTAAATTATGTGAAAAATCTATTACAAAGAAAGTTAATATATGATCTGATTTTGCGTAGTTGATACGCATAGAACATCATCATCTTGCCTGTGTGTACGGGTCCTTCTTGATTATTCATTTCAATTATTATAATATATCAACCATTCATATATAAAAATATTTCAGAAAAAAATTAAGAATAATCAAAATCATTAAAATATCATACACAAAAATTTATAGTAGTGGCATAGCATTATCTTGCTGGCACATAACTGTTGATGTATCTGCTGAATTGCTGCTTACGAAGCAAGAAGAATAATAAATTCAACAAATTAATAAGATTCCGAATGATTTTGATTTTTTATTTTTTTTTGAGAGAGGAATGATTCTGATTTAGATCCTATGTATCATATAGGACATCAAGTTGCTCCAATTATCAGAAAGATGCGTTCATCCCTAATTCCATGTTACCTATCTGTATAGGTTAACAAATTACTTGATTTTCAAAGGAAAAAAAAAAACCAAAAAAAAAAAATACTTGTCTATTTCATTCTCTCTCTCTCTCTCTCTCTCTCTCTCTATATATATATATATATATATTTCTTTTCTATTTCTTTTTTGGATAAAAATAGCATCTCATTAAACTACTCACAATTATCAAACGATTCAATCCATTTAAATATTGATGTCACATTCTTTAAGAACATTGTCATCACATGGGATTCGAAAATAACAAATACTTCATCATGCTAGGCATTTCTAGAGTGACAAAATTTAGAACAAATACTCCATCATGCTAAGCATTTCTAGAGTGGCAAAAATTAGATAAATTTTTTATTTACAATTTATTAAAATTTTAAATTAAATTCAAACACATAGTTATATTGACCAATAAAGGACAAACAATATTTTTTTTTTAAGGACAATTAAATTTAATGCAATTATGTGTTTAAATTTAATTGAACAATATAATATACTATAGCTAAGATACTGCACTTAAAAACAATATCTAAATATTATTTTTATAGACATCTTTTTTATTTAGATGCAATAGAATTTCAACTTTTACTTTTTATCATTAAACCAATATATCAATTGACTTTGGGTGTAAACATAATTCAAATTTCAGATTTCTTATTCAGATAAATTGAGCTAATTTATACTTTTTTTTCTAATACTACTAAATACTGAAAAATATAAAAAATCATATTTACACAAGTTTTTTCATTCGAAAGTAACTGTAAAGTTGTAATTTACAACTAGTTTATTTTGGCTTTAATTTCTATGTCAAATTTGATTGTAATTATGTTCAATCTTATGTACCCTGTATTTTATATGGGATTTATGTGTAAGGGTTGTGTGTGTGAAAGAAAGTATGAAGACTCAAGGCAATTAAAGACTAAAGTTTTTTTCGAAGGTAGCTCGTGAGTAAGCTTCCCATGAAGTAATGCATGTGCCCAACACATGACTAGAATGCAAAGAGTCAAGACAAGATGGAGATAGCTGGTTTTCACGTGTGTCTCGTGGGTAAGGCCTTCCCGTGAGATACCCGCGAAACATTCTGTTTTGCTGAACTATCATATCTGATACACACTATCTGTACCCACACTATATATACTCATATTATCCACAGATATTGAGAAGTACTTCTGAGAGAAAACCCTAGCCACAACCATTGAGAGTTAGAGATTGTTATACCCATATTTCTCTACACAATCCATTTTGAACTCCTACCTCTTCATTTTCATATCCTTGAGAGGTTGCTAGCCGAAACACTTACTACATCCATTCTGAGTGTCTAGTGAGGTTTTGGTACTGTTAGAAATCATTGGAAGAAGCCAAGCTTTAGCGGATGCAAATGGGCGTATTGCGGGATCTGGAGAGCTAGACAAGACACAGTTCTGAGAAGCCTTATTAGAGTAGGATTTTAGAGGGCTTAGGTGCATCAGGTAAATTTGGCTTGGAGGGTCTCTTACTACTCATGTATATCAACTGATTGTCTAGTGGATCGATTTACCACTTGGAAGGTGGCGAAGAGGTTTTACTCCGAGTACTTCAGTTTCCTCTTCGATAACATATCAGCGTATTATCTTGTGTTTGCATTCTTTTTCCCTACTCTTTTAGCTTTCATTTTATTGTTGTGTTTTATTGATTATGACTTAGAGTAGTTATATTGTTTATCCGCTCGCATTTATTCTATTTCGTACTTAATATAAGTTAGAGTAAAATCAATCGAGTAGTAACATTTAATTTGGGGGTCTAAACAGCTCTTGTATTTTTTAACACATTTTCGAGCATTCAATAACAAATGGAGCTGCATAATTCAACACTATAATAACTTCTCAGCATGTAGTAAAAGCTTGGATCAATGAGATGAGAAGATCATTTAAGTGCCTTGTAAATTGATATATCCCACTTCTTCTTTATGATCATTCATTTTCTTAAGAGCATTGATCCTCTTTAAAAGTAATTGCCAAAATTGTTGGAAATGTGAGCTGAATACTAGACTTATTATCATCTAGAAGCAAAAGCATAGCGAAAGGAAGAAAAAGACGGATCAAGATCAGGACTTTGATGTGGATGGATGCGTACTGTAACATGGAGAAAGTTTAACAGATTTCTTAAGCAATCCTAATTGCGAAGGATTTGGATCCTTTCCATCTCCAATATTGTTTCCATCGTCATCTTTCCATCTCCAATATTGTTTCCATTGTCATCTTTGCTGCCACCAGTTCACCACCACATCTACCTAAAATATTAATAATTGTTCATTTCAACCAAACAACGTTAAATATGTTGGACTATGAGTTGTACTACTCAACCTCAAAACCAATTGGCAATAAAAAAAAAATAAACTAAACTAAACTCAAGACTTTTATAGAATTCAACATCACACCTTGCAGACATGGTTTTAGAGTGATATCTCTTGTGACTTGAACCCATGACCTTAGTCCTAACACCATTTGTCAGATCGTGACATGTGTCACCTCGCCTCAAAACCTATTAGTATTAATGGGGACATACTCAAGTTTTTTTTTATGACATTCGACGTTGTGCCTTATTGGCCTATTTTTATTTTTTAATTAATGCGATCATAGAAAGTCAAATTATAGTCTCCCCCAACAAAATATTTTTTTGGAAAATTATATTTTAAACCATATTGTTTAAAGGTGTAACATATTAAACTTTGTAGCTTCAAAAAAAAAAAATCTTAAAGCTTCAAAAAAGTAACAACTTAAATCCTATATTTTTTTTTTCAAGAAAAACAAAGTAAATCATGAGATTTCAAAAGTAACAAATTAAACTTGACCCCACAACACAATCCATTAACAATTGTAGTTCTAAACTGGTTTTATCAGAAAAGCTGTGGTAAAAACTAATTCTCATTAATTAGAAAACAAATAAAGAGTTTCGTATATATATGCACAATGAAGAAAGAAACTATCAAAAACAAAGTAACTAACTTTCACATGTGCTGTACAGTATCTATAACTAACATATACACGTGCTAACTACTAACAGTAACTATACACTAGCTACAAGTCGTTTTGCTGCTTTAAGCTACAACTACTGTCGTTCAGCTTCAAGTCTGTTCTGCAGTTGACCTTGCAACCTTGATCCTCTTAATTTTGTCAAGCCCATCTGCCCTTGCTTGTGTTTATTGCCTTCATTCTGATAGGTTTTTGTTTGGAACTAAACTTTTTCCTAGACTATAACATCCATATTCTCTTGACATTTTATCTCTTTCACTTCTATACATACAGACAATTTTCGTTACTTCATTGAGAATATTAAACTAACTACGTCAGCATTACATGTTGATGATGCCGAAAAATCACCAGTAAGCCACATGGTCCTCACATGCTCCTAACAAGAACCTGCACAACACAAAAGCTGAAAACCTTAAGAGGAGTACCGGTGTGGTACCGGCCATACACTCTCTAATGGTTAAGTTAGAGAAATCTCTTGTTCACAACTCTTGAGTGCCAAAACTAAGGTGAATTATGTGTACCTTGGTTTGTGAGGATATTGAGGCTTTTATAGTAGTAGAGGGTTGACCTCTCTTCCTTGGTTTAGAAATCTTTTCCTTATAGGAGTCTCCTTGGGCGTATTTGGTGGAATCATTTCCTTATAGGAATCCTTTTGAGTAGCGCCAAACGTGGAGGGCAAGACATTTCCTTATATATGCAATCGTGGAGGGCAAGACAAGCAATCCTGTTTCAAGGTCGTCAGCTTATACTACTCCCTTCAGCCTTATCGGCGTCAACCCTTAGGTGTGCCTTGCGGACTCCCTACCATGCCCCTATTAGACCTCCGTTTGTCAACATCGACCAATGGAAGTTCACGACTTTACCTATAACCGTCAACTTATGCCTTAATATGAGTAAGCACTATTTTTACCCTTATCACATATAATTACGTAATTAACTCATATTTGGTTGTCATAAGTTGATGTGAAAGTTTGTCATAAGTTTAATCTTATAGGTTTAATCCACCAGCTATTTGTTTGTCATCTATATATATATATATATATAGCCAAAACTGAGAAAAAATCCAATTAAATTATAAATTGGAGTCTAATTTTGTACCATGTGTTTTATCTAATTTTTAAATTTGTGTGTCAAGTAAATTATTATGTGCAAAAATCAAAAAGTCTAAATTCAATTAGATTCTAAATTGAATTTTAATTGGAGTTCAATTTTATGACATGTGTCCCATCTAATTTTTGTGACAAGTGAATTATTGGATGCGAAAACCAAAGGGTCTAAATCCAATTAGCATCTAAATCATATCTATATATCTATATATAATAATAATAATAGGTAAAGCAAAGAGAAAATCCAATTAAATTTCAAATTGGAATTCAATTAGGGTCTAATTTTAGGTCACGTGTCTCATTTAATCTAAATTTTATAATTTTGTGCCAAGTGACTTAATTTAGGTAAAATTTGAATTTCAATTAGAATTTAATTTTGCTCCACGTATCCCATCTAATCTAAATTTTTAAATTTATGTGCCAAATTAATTAATTTAATGTAGAAAACGAGGAGTCCAATATGATAAACCATAAAAAACATAATCATATAACTAAAAAAATTCAAATTTATAAGTCATATATATACATACATACATACATACATACATATATATATATATATATTAATAGTTAAAGCAGAGAGAAAATTTAATTAAATTCTAAATTGGAGTCTAATTTTGTGTCACGTGTCATTTAATTTTTAAATTTTTGTGTCAAGTGAATTATTAGGTGCAAAAATAAAAAGGTCTAAATTCAATTAGATTTTAGATTGAATTTTAATTAGAGTTCAATTTTGGGTCATGTGTCCCATCTAATTTGTTAATTTTTGTGGCAAGTAAATTATTAGGGGCAAAAACCGAAGAGTCTAGTTCCAATTAGATTTCAAATGATATATATATATATATATATATATATATATATGTAATTGTAATTGTTTTTAAATGTGTTTAATTTTAAATGCATCCATGCGTTTGCATGGGTTACATGCTAGTTGTTATATATATATATATATATATATATAGGCAAAACTTAGAGAAAGTTCAATTAGAATTTGAAATTAGAATCCAATTTTGCACTAAGTGTCTAAATTTATTTGGGCACCATACCATAATTATCTACTTAAGTTTGTGTCATGTGTCCACTTAAATTTTTTAATTTTATGCCAAGTGAGTTAATGAGTTCAAGATACTAAGAATATAATATTAAAAATTAAAAAATTAAAAAAAAAATCACATATACTCAATAAAAATCACCACACAACAAAGATCACCACATACACTATCTAATTAAAAATTAGAAAGAAAAAAATTGATCATAAATAGTATTAAATTTAAGTAAAAATGTTAATATGTGATAAACTATATTTACCTAAAAAAAATAATTTGACTAATTATTTATATTTTTATGATAAAAATTGTGTTTAATTCTAAATATATCTACATGTATATTAGCATGTGTTACATGATATATATATATATATTTTAATAATTTAACTACTCCCTCCATCTCACTTTGTTTGTCCTCTATTCCATTTTGGGATATCCCAAAATATTGTCCTATTTCTAAAAATAAAAGCCATTAATTTACTAATGTTCCTATTATACCCTTATTAATTTACTAATTCAATTTTTTGATAAATTTATTTAAGGGTAGTTTTGGAAACTTATAATTTTTAAAAGACAGACAAACAATAAATGATATTCTCTTAAAAAATTTGACTTTTTAAACAAGATAAACAAAATAAGATGAAGAAAGTAATTATTTATATTTTTATAATAAAAATTATGTTTAATTTTAATTATATTCATACGTTTGCATGAGTTATACGTTAGATGTATAAATGCAGCACAGCTATTTGTCAAAATTTTCAAAGCCTCCCCGTAATCATGACGTTGTGATTAACATTACGCTAAGAAAATTACCATTTATGAATTACGAAAACCTATTTTTATCTTATACTTTTACATATAGGACCGATTGCGGGTCAAAACTCAATAGACTCAAAACCAATTGGCCAAATCTTTTTATATTTTTGTTTGTGAAGATTTATAGGTTGACAATTAGTCATTTTTTAAGCAAACCATTTGACAATAATGATGTGTAAGTAATAGTAATACTGTGGGTTTTTTTTTTTTTTTTTTTGGTTAATAAAATGTATAGTCATGGAAAGTATCACGTCGGTTCCTTCCTATTATAATAAGACATAATCAAAATTTACCACATCGTTTTACCCAGTAGCTAGATGTTAAATTTGGACGTGGCATAAAAAAAAAAAAAAAAAAATCGATTATCACTATGTTACAACTTGCAAATGCTACTTATTTGATAATTCAAGATGCTTTTAAAAAAAAAAAAAAAAGAATTGATACATTTTTGACCGTTATCCTTTTTTATAATTGGATATATATTTTATGAATGCTATTTATATAAAAAAAGTCACTCTCCTGCTGGAGCGGTGGGCCGCCGGCTGAGGATTGTGTTTCATGGAAACACCTGGACTGCATGTAAACATGTTATCTATATATTATAAAAAATTTTAAACCCACATAAAATGTTGCAATATTCACATTGTAGGTTTATAAGTGGTAGAAAAAAAAGTTGTGAATATAAAAGTGAGAGTCAATCAGTTGCAATATAATGCATAGGATATATAGTTGTGGCATTTTATGTGGTATTAAAAGTACTCATTTATTATAAAGTCATTGCTTTTTTTATTAGAAAAAAAAAAAATAGAAAATCTAATATAATGACTTGTCTGATGAAGGAAAAATGATGGGCCTATAAATAATTGATAGAGAATCACTTGCCGTGACGACTTAGAGTTGTAGAAAACAAAATTGTGAATAAGAATATGGTCCTAAGACTATTAAAATTTATTTTTAATTCCTGCTTTTGAAGTTATCTCATAGCTCTTTTGCCACAACTGTTATGTAGAAAAATTTAAATGATGAAGGAAAAATAATACGTTATAAATAATTGATAGACAATCACTTACCGTCAGTCTTAGAGTTGTAGAAAAAAAAATTGTGAAAAAGAATATGGTCTTAAGAGGCTAAGGGCCTGTTTGATATATATATTTAAAAACTAAAAATTATTGTTTGAAAATATTTGTAAAAATACGTGTAGGTAAAAAATGTGTAAAAAAGTGTAAAATGTTATTTAAAAACTGAAAATAATTGTAGGTAAAAAATGTGTAAAAAAGTGTAAAATGTTATTTAAAAACTGAAAATAATTTTTGAAAACACAACAAACACCTCCTTAAAGACTATTAAAATTTATTTTTAATTCCTGCTTTTGAAGTCTGTAGATGAAAGACTTTGTTGGTTAGGAGTTTGATTAGTCAAACAAACCAAAAAAAAAACGTCACTTTCAAGATTGTAGCCCCTCTCTCTCCTATAATCTCAAATCTCAGGCACACAGCTCTTCTTATACAGCTCTTCTTGTACTTCATTTCCCTTTAAATACAGAGAGCCCATTTCGAATTCTAAGCTCAACTTGTTTTGAATTCATTCACACCCTTTTGCCTCATCTCCTTCTTCTGCTATTTGCAATTCAACACAGTGCACAAAGCCATGGGAACTCAAGCTCCAACCGACCAAGACTCATATGCCCGCTCTGAAGTTAGTCTCTCTCTCTCAAATTTCTG
>NW_027069524.1:683119-774721 GCF_002906115.3 Quercus suber | reverse complement strand
GTACCCGTGCATATGCAGGAGTTACACACTAGTATATATTAATAGATAAAATTAAGAAAAAGTTCAATTAAAATTTGAAATTAGAATTCAATTTTGTGTCATGTGTCTAAATTTATATGAGAACCACACCATAATTATCCACTTAAGTTTGTGACATGTGTCCACTTAAGTTTTTTTTTTTTTTTTAATCTTTGTGCCAAGTGGATTAATGAGTGCAAAATACTAAGAATCTAATATTAACGAATTATAAAAAATAAAATAAAATAAACAATCACATATACTCAATAAAATTATTATACGTTCTATCTTATTAAAAATTAGAAAAAAAATTATCATAAGTAGTATTAAATTTAGGTAAGAATTTTAATATGTGACTAATTACGTTTACTTAAAAATAATAATTTGACTAATTATTTATATTTTTAAGATAAAATTGTGTTTAATTTTAAATATATCTATATTTATGCATGTGTTACATGCTATTTTTTTAAAAAATAATTTGACTAATTATTTACATTTTTATAATAAAAAGTGTGTTTAATTTTAAATGCATCCATGCGTTTGCATGGGTTACATGCTAGTTTTATATATATATATATATATATATATTAATAGGCAAAACTTAGAGAAAGTTCAATTAGAATTTGAAATTAGAATCCAATTTTGCACTAAGTGTCTAATTTATTTGGGCACCATACCATAATTATCTACTTAAGTTTGTGTCATGTGTCCACTTAAATTTTTTAATCTTTATGCCAAGTGAGTTAATGAGTTCAAGATACTAAGAATATAATATTAAAAATAAAAAATTAAAAAAAAAATCACATATACTCAATAAAAATCACCACACAACAAAGATCACCACATACACTATCTTATTAAAAATTAGAAAGAAAAAAATTGATCATAAATAGTATTAAATTTAAGTAAAAATGTTAATATGTGATAAACTATATTTACCTTAAAAAAAATAATTTGACTAATTATTTATATTTTTATGATAAAAATTGTGTTTAATTCTAAATATATCTACATGTATATTAGCATGTGTTACATGATATATATATATATATTTTAATAATTTAACTACTCCCTCCTCTCACTTTGTTTGTCCTCTATTCCATTTTGGGATATCCCAAAATATTGTCCTATTTCTAAAAATAAAAGCCATTAATTTACTAATGTTCCTATTATACCCTTATTAATTTACTAATTCAATTTTTTGATAAATTTATTTAAGGGTAGTTTTGGAAACTTATAATTTTTAAAAGACAGACAAAACAATAAATGATATTCTCTTAAAAAATTTGACTTTTTAAACAAGAAAACAAAATAAGATGAAGAAAGTAATTATTTATATTTTTATAATAAAAATTATGTTTAATTTTAATTATATTCATACGTTTGCATGAGTTATACGTTAGATGTATAAATGCAGCAATACTTTAAATTTCCTAAGTTGTTGGACTTCTGTCTTTAGCTTTTTTTCTTTCTTGTTTAAGTATTCTGTATGCTTTTGTGTGCAATATTTTTCTTTCTTCTTCTTCTTCTTCTTCTTCTTAGTTATGAATTAGGACTTTTTGAGTTCTCTGAAGAGAGATTTCCTTTTGAAGGAAAGAAAATGAAACCATTTTTGCTCAATATATGTATATAATTATATGATCCCATTTTGAAAATGCAAACTGGCTAGAATACGTAACATTCACAAAACTAAATTTACAGGTTTATAAATATTTTTCATTGGTTCTTCTCGCTTTATAAATATAATCACTATATAATTTTATTGGGGTCATATGTTTGTTGTTACATTATTACATTATAATGGGAGTATGTAGTTGACTTCAGCCAAAAATAATAATAATAATAATAATAATGTAACTGTGCTACACAATTTTCTTAGAAACATAAACTATTGGTCTTTCTGATTCAAATTTTTCCCAAGCATGAGATCATGAAATGGTTATGAGGAGAGAATTAGGTAAAGGAAGGAAGACTCTTCCTTAATTATCTCAACCCATTCTTTACGGCATCTTTAATTTCCAAATTTTTATTTGATTTTTACCGCCCATCGCTGCATGTTGCCTGTTGGGCTCTTTTTAATTCACGCGTGGACCCCTCTTGCTGGTCTCATGTGATTTTTCTCCTCTGTCTTAAACGGATCTTAGCCGAGAGGCTAATAAAGATATTTTCAATTAATGTATACGCGTCATGCTTCGGTCAACGCTTTTTTCGCTGCTTGTAATTCGCCACGCAAGATGTGGATTTTTTTGTGTGTCTCTAACCTTCTTTTCCTTTAAATAATGGTTTTTTCTTTTTTAAAATTTTTAAACATAATAAAATTTTAACCACGTTCAATGATGATAAAAAATAATTTTTAGCATGAAATATCGAGTCTCACCTATACTTAAATCTAAAAACCAATTGATGTTTTGACTTGTTGACTTGACAACAAAAGATAATTATTATGAAGTGGATTAAAATTCTACTATATGTTATATAAAAAATAAAATCAACTCTACGGAGGTTGTATTTTGGCATCTGGTGTAATGTATTAATAAAATTCTTTGCGTTTTCCACCCACCAAAAAAAAAAAAAAAAAACTTTATTTTGTGTTGAACACCAAACTTGTAGTCATTTTTTTGTATATATATATAAAGGAGTCATCCTCATGTCTGCCAAATTTTAGGCCGGTGATCTTGGTACAACCCGGTTTCTTTATACCGAGTTCCATGTGACTCTGCCTTCTTTGCGTGACATGAATAGAACAATTAATGAAGACGAGAGAAAAGATGCATGGTTACCAAATTTGCGTGTTCGTTAATTGTTATACTATTTAAAAACATGAATAGAACCTTTTTTCTTTTTTTTTTTTTTTTTTGACTAAAGGAATAGAACAATTAATTCTTATTTTATTAGTAGTTTCATTACTTTCATGTAAGGGTAGAATAGCCGCTGCAGGTACTGTGATTAGGAGGTTTTTTTTTTTTAGTGAAATTGGGAGACTTAATGTAAAAGTGATTTTTCTACATAGTACCAGTCAAAAACAACATACATATATATATATATATAGAGAGAGAGAGAGAGAGAGAGAGTTTAACTAATTATAGGTCCATGTAGTTGTAGAACAAGTAAAAATTTCCATTTGATTAGTCTAGGATTAGTGTAGGATTAGTTAATTAAATATTTTTTAAGTATATAGACCTTATATTTGGTTCACTGTAAATAAGAGCTTAATAAGAATATTTAGTCGTCAATGACATTTCACGATAAGCATAGGCCATCAAGCCAAACCACATAAACTTTTGTGTATACTCTCTTTTATGCTTTCAATTACTCACAATTACACAACAACTTTAACAATATCTATAAGACAACAAACAACTAGGGGGCTTTTTAAAATACATGAAAAAGTAATTGAGCTTTTCCGGTATACAACTTTAACAATATCTATAAGACAACAAACAACTAGGGGGCTTTTTAAAATACATGAAAAAGTAATTGAGCTTTTCCGGTTTGCTAGGGAAGTGGGAGAGAAATATAATTATAGGCAGAGCTAAAAGGAGTTTTGTCCATTTGATACCAAGTAATATTTAGGAATAGGATATAAAAAATAAAAAATAAAAAAAAAAAAGGTCAATTTGAGTGGAAATGTGATTGGAGGCGAGTCGGTCTCTACTAGGTTTTGTGGACGTGTTTGATGTGGGTTCATGCATAAGCAGCCGATGGAGAATTTACAACTCCATGGGCCCATTAGCCCATATCAGCGTTAAATAAAGTTCAAACTTCAAACAAACGAAGTGGGTTCTCTTTGATGTGAATAAGACACATATTTGACTTTGTATACAAGCTGACAACTAACAAGTTGGCAACTGTTTGGCCTGTTAACTTTTCCAAAGACTTGGGGATATTTGCCTAGTTGCCAAATTATATAAACCTAAATCACCCAATATATAATAAGCTTCAACTTTCAAGAATTACTCTAGTGCACCTAGGACTTTTAAGGTAATCTGCAATTAGACCCCTCCACTCCAGCACTTGGGAAACATCATAATTTTGTGCATACCCCCAAAACTAGTTTATATGAAAATGAGTTCCAATTTCAAGGGAAAGGCACACATTCATGATGTTCACCAATACACTATCTTTTTCTTTTGGATCTTGATGTTCACTAACTTCAATTTTATTGGATTAAGTTACCACTAAAAAGCTCTATTAAAAAAAAAAAAAAAAAAACTTCTTTCTAGATACAAATAGTTGTCCTATTTGTTGTATTCCACTTCATGTTTCACCAATCATGGTATAACAAGTATTTGAATATATTTTTTTTTCATTTTAAACTTTAGTTAATTTATAAATAAAGTCAAATGAATACATGATAAGTTATGACTAATGGAGTATAAAGTGGAATATAAAAAGTGAGACAAATAATTTATATTCCTTCTTTTTAGTTTTTCTAGTTCCAACATTATTGATTTTAGTGCTCCTTTGAATTGGCTTATTTATTCAAAGAGAATAAAAATATAATTATAAGGCGAAAAAAATAAAATGAAGTTTTAAAAAAATTATGCATAAAAAGAAAAGAAAAGAAAAGAAAAAAACTAAATAAGCAATAAGCAATAAAGCATTGCTTGTAAACTGTCATTGATACTGATGAAGACTTGTGTGATTGTCAAATACAGATTGATGAGAAATTAGCAAAGCAGAAGGCTATTGATGATTGGCTTCCAATTACTTCTTCAAGGAATGCAAAATGGTGGTATTCAGCTTTCCACAATGTCACTGCCATGGTTGGAGCTGGTGTCCTCAGTCTCCCTTATGCTATGTCAGAGCTTGGATGGTATGTTTTTAATGTTGTTTTACAATTATGTTAACCTTTGTCTAGTATTTAAGAAATGACTTTCTAAACTGAGCTTCCCTTTATCAATTTCAGGGGTCCTGGTGTCGCAATACTAGTCCTATCCTGGATCATTACTTTGTACACTCTATGGCAAATGGTTGAGATGCACGAAATGGTACCAGGAAAACGGTTTGATAGATACCATGAACTGGGTCAGCATGCCTTTGGTGAAAAGCTTGGTCTTTATATTGTGGTGCCTCAACAGCTCATTGTTGAAGTTGGTGTGAACATAGTCTATATGGTCACTGGTGGGACATCATTGCAGAAGGTCCATGACACCGTCTGTACTGACTGTAAACATATCAAATTAACATACTTCATTATGATCTTTGCCTCTGTTCACTTTGTGCTCTCCCACCTTCCCAACCTCAACGCTATCTCCGGTGTCTCTTTGGCTGCTGCAGTCATGTCCTTAAGGTATGTGCATTTCATTTCTCTAAAATTATGTGCCAACTTTTGTAACAAGCTAGAATTGCTTTTGGTTTATGTACAATTCTTTAAAGCATTACTTCTTCCATGCAAAACTATACTTCAATCAACTTTCAGCAAACAAGCATATCAGCAAAATGCTCATCCAAACGCACTTTAATCTTATAGTGTTTCATTTCTCTAAACAATATGCAATATGCTAATATGTGATTGGTATTTTGTTTGGCAGCTACTCTACCATTGCCTGGGCAGCTTCTCTTAACAAAGGTGTTCAGCAAGATGTGCAATACGGCTACAAAGCCAAGTCTACTACCGGAACAGTCTTCAACTTCTTCAATGCCTTGGGTGATGTGGCTTTTGCCTATGCTGGTCACAATGTGGTATTGGAGATCCAAGCCACAATCCCATCTACACCAGAAAAGCCATCAAAGGGGCCTATGTGGAGAGGAGTTGTCGTTGCCTATATAGTTGTGGCTTTGTGTTACTTTCCTGTTGCCCTGATTG
This sequence comes from Quercus suber, assembly GCF_002906115.3. Classification (NCBI taxonomy): domain Eukaryota; kingdom Viridiplantae; phylum Streptophyta; class Magnoliopsida; order Fagales; family Fagaceae; genus Quercus; species Quercus suber. The sequence goes on along the minus strand of NW_027069524.1, from coordinate 768,891 downwards.
GATATTGGATGTTTGGAAATGCTGTTGAAGATAATATTCTCATCTCATTAGAGAAGCCTAAATGGCTTATTGCAACGGCTAACATGTTTGTTGTCATCCATGTTATTGGAAGCTATCAGGTAATGCCCAAACTCTACAATATTTGTTTAAGCTTTACATATTTTTCCTCATATCTATAACATAACATCTTATTAATCAAACTCCTATTTGAATTTTTTTTATGTAGATTTATGCAATGCCAGTGTTTGACATGATAGAAACTGTATTGGTAAAGAAATTGAATTTCCGGCCTACAAGTACTCTGCGTTTCATTACACGTAATGTATACGTCGGTAAGTAAACTCCTCTCCCCCTTATGCTCATGTCAAATAATGCTGTGGGATCAAAAACCAATTTATGGGCTTGGTTTGAACTTAATTTTGTATGACATTTTTCTATTGCAGCATTTACCATGTTCGTTGGCATTACCTTCCCTTTCTTCGGCGGACTTCTTGGATTTTTTGGAGGATTTGCTTTTGCCCCAACTACATATTTCGTAAGCCACACCCTGTCATGAATCTTTGTCATCCTTCATTTTAGAAAAATGCTATTTGTAAATTTTGTTGGAGCAATTACGATCCTAGAAAAAGAACTTTCATATAATCTCTGACTCTCCTTGTTTTTAATCCTCAGCTCCCTTGTATCATGTGGCTTGCCATCTACAAACCAAGGAGATTCGGTTTATCTTGGTGGACTAACTGGGTAAGTTCCACTTGATTTTTGTTCCTTTGTCATTATGTTTTGATTTGCTTGGAACTTTAAGTTTAGTTGAACTTATTTGGCTTCATTGATTTCAGATCTGCATTTTTTTTGGCCTTTGCTTAATGATTTTATCCCCAATTGGAGGATTGAGGTCTATCGTAATTAAAGCCAAGACCTATCAATTTTACTCGTAAATCATCCTCCCAAGCCAAAAAGAGGTACTGGGTTAATGCAAATGCCATCCTTTTAGATAAAGGGAAGCCAATGATGCTGATGATGCTATTGATGTTAATAGTGGATGAGACTATATGTAATCAATTGGACACATATATGTTGTCTTCGGAATGTTGGAGTATTGAGACATTGCATTGTCTGTGAAGAAAGGAATTCTGGCTACAAAAGCAACTAAGGGGGGATTTTGAATTTTCAATAGGCCTTTTTAATGTATTATAGGTCATTTTACTTTGTATGCATACATGTGTCATTGCTCATTGGGCTTATTTTTGCTTTTGTGAAGTGGGTATAGGTGTAACACGATTATTCACCAAATACACTGGGATTTTAGTATAGCTCATGGTCATGGACCAATGGTACTCGTTAGTTCAGCCTTATTGCCTGTAGTGTGCTGTTACCTTTCTTTTTTCTTTTTTGAGGAGAAGTGTGGTGTTACCTTGTTTTGCAATACATAAGAATGTTATGATTTCGCATTGAATATTTTCGCTAAGAAAAATAACTCTTCATATTTCAACTAACTAATATATATATATATATATATATATAACCTAATATAGAAACTGTTGTTGACTAGATAATGTCACTATAGTTTCCTCAAATGAGACTACAAGTATGAATCCCTTGAATCGGAGTTGGCTAGTTAAGACTTAAGCCTTGTGGTGAAGTCAAATTTGAAGGGAATTGACAAACATAGGCACGATACCATGCGCACGTATGTGTGTGTATATAGATGCGCCTGAACAACAGATAAACATATTATATATTACATATATCTATATATATCGATACCGATGTATCGTACCATTTTGGGTTGCCACTAATTTTATTCTCTATATATTAATTTACATTAGTAGAATAAAATTGATATAACTAAGTAACCTAACTATTTATTTAATTTAGAACACATCAAAGTAAAAATATAATAAAAGTAACTACCAGTATGATTTCGTAATTAAAAGGTTTTTTCTTAATCCTAATAATAGGAATTGTCTAGAGATCCTTTTTTTTTTTTTTTTTTTTTTTAAGTTTAATATATACTCTTTATATTTCACACAAAACTCTTGTTATGCATTAACTTAATTTTAGTGAATTTTGGCGTGTTTCAATCATTTTAATTTGTTTCAACTAATTTTGATTGGAATTTACATTTCAGTGGAGTGGAATCCATTATTTATCTCACCAAAAGCCTTGTAACTCAATTAGCACATCTTGGTGTTTTCAACAGAGACATTTAGGGCCTGTTTGATTTGTATTGAGGTTATATTCATTTTCTATTTTAATTTTTTGTACTAAATTTTTTTATCCTCAAATCTTGTACTCATTTTTTATTTGGCATCATTTTACGCTTTTTCTTCCTTTTTTCACTTTTTTTTTTTTTTTTCTAATAACTACTAACAAATAGAGAGAGTGAGTGTTATTTGATGTGACAGTTAGTAATAGTGGGACTTACATATTTGATTTTTTTACGAAAATGTCATTGTATTTGTATGGGGAATGGCCCTAGGCCCACTGGGCCATGGGCCCAAGCCTTATAGCATGGCGTATGATCCCCTTTCCCGTCGGACCTTTGATCTTGGGCCGAACACACTCTAAGGCCCAAATTGAGCCTAAGTGTCATGATGAGCCCATCTTGTCTTGAACATATGAGAAGTGAGCCCCTGCTGATTAACCACGACTTGAACGGTAGCATACTTGCTCGAGAAAGCCAACATTCTTAGCGACTCGATAGTGCCTTGGGGAATATCGCTGCCGAGCAATCTTTGGAGCCTAGAACTAGTTCCAATGCCATTAACACCATTTCCAACAGACCTAACCCTTATCAGGGATAAGTAGATTGGATCCCACTGACACGAGTGAGATCAGGAGGTAATCATAATGCCTCCACCCACTTTAGGCTATAAAAAAGAGAATTGAACGAGAACAAGGGGTTGGAAATTCTGGAGAGAAAAGAGAGAGAGAGAGAGAGAGAGAGAGAGAGAGAGAGAGAGAGAGAGAGAGAGAAAAAAAGAGAGAGAAAGAGACCTTGGGGGTGAGCAGCACCGAGAGGAGAGCAAGGGTGTTCACGGGATTAAGGGAAGTTACAGAGTGATTTGAGATGGAACTGCCCTTAGTAGGAAATACTAGGCCCACTATACAAGTAGATTTTGAGCCCATTCTCATCCTGGTCCACATAGTAGAATTTGGGTATGTACAATTGGCGCCTTCTGTGGGGATTTCCTACATAGCTGCGATTCTACCAAGAATCATGCGTGTGAGATGTTTGAGAGACGATCTGGTAGTTATGCTGAAAGTGGCTCTAGGAGTTCTTCTCGGGGATCCACTTGGCAGGAAAGGAGATAGAAGGGGCATGAGGACAAGGAGTACGGGTAAGAGGAAGACAGTCTGGCCTTGGAGAAGGTCGTTCCAAACACATGGACACTGTCAAGCATTTCGGGGCGTGAGCATTTTGACAAAAGGGATGAGGAACTTGAACGCTTACGTAGGTTAGTAAGAGATTTAGAGTTGGAAGCAAGAGGTAGGCATCAGAGAAGGGATTATGAGGAGCATGCAGAGGATCAGCCAATGGGGGAGATGGTTATAGGAAGAGGTCCCATCAATCCGGTTGCCATTGGCACCGGGATCGGACTTAGGAGTATGCAGATAGGGACTCAATCTCCCCAGAAGGATGACGGCCCCGGAATGTCGCCATGGACGCTATGAACTGAGCGTTGTGCAGAGCAACTCGATCCTCGTTCTTGGGTGATATCGAACGGGCGCCTATGCCAAGCAGATTCATAAGGCCTCTGTTTAACTCCTATGACGGGAAAACGAATCTGGTAGAGCATGTACGCCATTATATCCAGATGATGTCCTTGCACAGTCACAACGATGCGCTGATGTGTAAGTTGTTTCCTTCTAGTCTCGGCCCCACCGCTTTAAGGTGGTTCAATAGGTTAAGGAAAGGCTCAATTCACAATTTTTCCAAGCTTATTTAAGAGTTAGGTGTTCGGTTTATGACCTGCAGTCGGGTTCCATAACCCATGGGCGCGCTACTGTCTACGATAATGGGAGCCAGGGAGACTATTCATAGCTATACTAACTGGTACTGAGAACTGTACAACGAGATCAGTGGGGGTAATGAAAAAATCGTTGTAAGCACTTTCTGATTAGGATTGCCTGAGGATTCAAAATTACATGATTCGTTGATCAGGAGACCTCCTGAGGACATGAGGCAATTGATGAGGCGTATAGAAGAGTATAAAAGGTTAGAGGATGATCGACAATAGATCAAAGGTAAGGCCCTGATCACGAGTCAACCTCAGCAAGGTGGCTTTCAGTTGAGGCCTCAAAAGGATTTGAGGATCTAGGAATCGGGCACACAAGTGAGGAAAATGAATGTGATGTTCGAGGAGCCAATACACAAAATTGTGGACCAAATCAAGACGAACCATACTTTTAGTGACCAAAAAAAAAAGGGGGGTGACCCATCAAGAAGAAATCAGAACTTGTACTAAACTTATCATAGGGATAAGGGAAATACCATCGAATAGTGCAGGGTGTTAAAAGATCATTTAGAATAGTTAGTGAGGGGTGTACTTGAAGGAGTTTGTTGTAGACATAAGAAACCAGGATGCTGGGTAGGGTACACGACCTTGGGGAAGCCCTCTTCTACCCCCTTTGGGAGTGATAAAAGTCATCCATGCAGCTTCAACAAGTACCCTAGTGACCAGGAGGAGATGGATACTGGTAGTGGTTCCAGTGGAAAGTTGTCCAGACGAACAACCCTCTGAGAAGAAATTGAAGCTTACTTGGGAGCCCATTGCCTTTAATGATGACGACCTAGAAGGGACAATCCAGCCACACTACGATGCTTTGGTGGTCACATCCCAGATAAATGGTTTTATAGTAAAGAGAGTATTGATAGATCAGGGAAGTGGTGCAGAAATGATGTATCCCGACCTGTTTAGGGGGCTTGGATTGAAAATTGAAGATCTTTCTAAGTATAACACACACTTGGTGGGGTTTGATGGTCGGATGGTAATCCTGGAGGTGCAGATCTCACTTCCCATATATATGAAAGCCAAGGAAGTAATGATGACCTTTTTAGTGGTCACTTCATTTTCCCCGTATATTGTGATTCTTGGAAGGCCATGGATTCAAGCGATGGAGGCAGTCCCGTCTACTCTGCATGTTAAGGTCAAATTCCACACTGAGCACGGTATTGCTATAGTGAAGGGAAACCAGCAAGTGGTCAGGTAGTGCTTGGTGGCCGCTATTTACTGGGAGATTAGACAGAAGGAACTAGCCGAGGAGGTCCCATTATAGCAATTACAGGAACCTTAGGGGGGAAAGGGGGCTAGCTGTGCCGAGGACATAATAAAAGTAAGAATACTACTGGACAATGATAGGAGTTTCCAGATAGGAGCAGGTATGAAGGACGAGGATAAGGTGGAAATGCTGCTATTTCTTGTACAGAATGCAGATGTATTTGCCTGGAGCCCGTAGAAGTGCCCTGGGTAGATTCTGAGTTCATAGTTCATAGGCTTAATGTAGATCCAATGTTCCTTCCCAGGAAGTAGAAACCAAAGAGGTCGGCTAAGGAACACATTGAAGTCGTCCAGTAAGAGGTCAAAAGGTTAAAAGAGCCAGGAGCTATAAAAGAGGTTTTCTTCCCAGAATGGCTTGTTAATACCATAGTAGTAAGGAAGAAGAATGGGAAATGGGGGGTTTGTGTTGATTTTACTGATTTGAACTGAGCATGCCCAAAATACCCTTTTCCCCATGCCAAAGATTGATCAACTAGTAGTAGCTATGTACGGTCACCCGAGGATGAGTTTTATAGACGCTTTCCAAGGTTATCATCAAATTACATTGGCCGCCGAGGATCAGGAGAAGACAGTGTTTATCTCTCCTGACGCCAACTACCACTATACTGTAATGCCATTTGGGCTAAAGAATGCGGGAGTCACTTACAAGCGGATGATGATGAGGATGTTCAGGGATAAGATTAGGCATACGGTGGAAGTGTACATTGATGATATGGTGTTAAAAGAAAACGGGAGGTGCTGCACATTGATGATCTTAAAGAGGTGTTCGAAGTACTCCGACAACATAAGCTGCGCCTCAATGCCGACAAGTGCACTTTTGGAGTGAGGGCTGGTAAGTTCCTGGGGTATTTGATCACTAGTCGAGGAATAGAGATCAACCTCGACCAGATTAAAGCTGTAGAGTGCCTCAAGCCCCCGAGCAATCCAAAGGAAGTCCAGGTATTGACTGACATGCTGGCTGCCCTCAACTGGTTCATTTCCAAGTTTGCCGACTGGTGTCATCCATTTTACCAGCTTTTAAAGAAGTGGAGGAGATTTTAGTGGAACAAAGAGTGCAAAACGACTTTTCAGGGTTTAAAGGAATATTTGGTGTAGGCACTTATGTTGTCGACCCCAAAACCCGGCGATGATTTATTCATGTATCTCTTGGTGTTCGAGCACGACGTGAGCGCCGTATTGCTGAGGGATCAAGGCGTGCAATAACCAATATATTATGTCAGCAAAACCTTGGTTGATGCCGAGATGAGGTATTTGCCTCTAGAGAAATTGGTATTAGCACTGGTCCATTCTACAAGGAAGTTGCCCTATTACTTTCAAGCTCATACCGTCTATGTACTGACTGAGTATCCTTTACAGTCATTGTTAAATAGATTTGATTTCACGGGCAGGATAGCCAAGTGTGGAACTTGACTGGGTTCTTTTGACATTAGATACAGACCTAAAAGTTCGGTGAAAGGTTAGGTTCTTGCCGATTTTGTTGCAGAGTTTTCGCCGAGGATGGAAAGGGAGATAGTTTGTCAAGTAGAAGTCTACCCGTGGAAGGTATTTGTGGACGGTACATCTAACACACTAGGAGCTGGGGCTGGAATTGTCATCATCACTCCAGAGGGGATAAAGTTGGAGCATTCCTTTAGGTTGAACTTTAGGGCTTCCAACAACGAAGCCGAGTATGAAGCCTTGCTTGCTGGATTGAGAGTTGTCTTGGACCTGGGTGCCCAGGAGGTAAAAGTCTGCTCGGATTCTCGGTTGGTGGTAAATCATGTGCAAGGAAGTTTTGAAGCCAAGGATCCTTGGATGATGGAGTACTTAAGGTTGGTAGAGCAGACCATGAACCAATTTTTGAAAGTAAAAATGGTTCAGCTGCACTGAAGATCTTTTAGGGGATCGTACCTAAAGTGCCTGCCCCCTAGCATGATTGATGAGTTCCTGACTGAACTTCATGTGAGTGTCAATGGCACGCACCAGCTCCCTCATGCTGGGGGTATCCTCTTCGTCAGTAGCACCGGATTGACTTTAAACGGGGAGAAGAGGTACCGGGAAGGGAATCTGCTTAGGATTCCTTAGTGGAGAATCATCTGGCACTCCCATGGCTTAAAGGGTGGCCATCCATCCCTTCTCGAACCCATACTGCCAAGCTTGATAGACAATGGCCTCCACGAAATTTTCAGCGTTCGCGAAGCCCTCATTATACCATTTCTCCTCGCAAGCCTCAAGGGCCGCCTTAAGGTTGGAAATCTCATCGGCCTGTGCTAGGTTCAAGCTCTCTGCTTCGGCCAGTTTGAGCTCTGTCCCCCCCAGCTTTATGTCCATCTCTGCCAACCTTTTTTCTACTAATGCCTGGGCCTTCTCAGATGCTTGAGCCTTCTTCTCAGCGGCCTCAGCAGCCTTACCCTTATCCTTGGCAGTGGCAATGACCACATCTTTTAAAGCCTTCTCCCGGTTGACGTCCTCGGCGGCCTCCTTTAGGTGTTCATCCATGATGTAAGCCAGCTGCGCTGCCTAGCAACACAATGATGACAAACATGAAAAGAAAGAAAGTATAAGTGTGTTCATACAACAAAGAAAAGAAAGGGTAGTGTGTTACTGCTATGGTATGCCACTACAGTTGGTTAGCTAGCGATCCATTTATCCCACCCGAGAAGAAATGCATATCCTCAGGCAAAAGGAAACCCTGTACCAGACTTCGTGCAACTTGCCCACCTTCACCCTACACCCAGGTCCTGACGCTGGTCGTCATAGGAAGGGGCTCATTGCCGAGCCTGAAGGTAGTCTGCTAGCCCACTTTTGGCTGCGAGGAAGACGCCACACTGGACCCGACAAGGGCAATTAGCCAGCACCACCATTAGGTTCTTGGATAGTGATCTCACCAGACGCTTAGGGTGGTGGGGTTCTTGAAGGAGTATCATCTGTGACCCTAGGCAGTTGTTCGATAATGCACTGCCTTTTTCGGGAGCGGCCAAGAGGAGGAGGAAGGGGAGTTGGGCTTCTGCCTTAAGGCTGTTGCTATTGCGCGATAGGATGGGCACCGAGCAAAAAATGGTCGAGGGTCAGTGTCAGTTTTGACACCATCTCTCCCTTGATTTGATCAGTTTCTACTTCGGATGAATTTACTGACTCGGTTGCTACTTGCCCGCTCGGTTGAACTATGGTTTCGGGTTCACCAAAAGGTCTGTGGATGGTTTGGTTTTGGGAGGCGAGATTTGCCGAGTCATCCCTCCCAGGCACTAGGGACTCTGCTCTCACTATATGGGGACTGAAGTCTTAAGCTTTGCCTACGGTAAGATTCGGGGGGAGAAAGTTAGGATGCTGTACGTTAATGTACGACAATAAGGGGCTATCTACTAGTAGGGCCTGTCCAAAAGGTTGCCACAATGAATAGACCAGATTGCAGCCAAGTATGAGGTGGGACGCACGAAGTTTCCCGTCAGAATTCAAAAATATCTCTGACCGGAGCACAAAATTAAGATTTCTCACATGCACAACTCTGATGTGTGGTTTGAACTTCTTTCCTTCTGCATCAAAACAAGAACAGGTCGGTTAGTATCTGTTTCGATGAAAATAAGAATGAGAAAAATACCAAAAGCCACACAGTTAGATACGTAGGATACCGACCAACGTCACGTGGCGAAGTTGGGCAAGTAAGCTCGCCGACAAGCCAGTTACCACCCACCCGGACGTATTCTCTCGTTGAATTTCTATTAGAGTCGGGGAGGCACGATATGAGCTGTACTCATACATCTCTAACTTTCAGTAATAATCTGTCCCAATGTTACCGCATAGACTGTATATAAAATTGATATCATGGTAGTCTAATTGTAACCCGTATATCTGATTTAAGCAGCTAACGCAGCTCACTACTTGGTAAAAATTAGGAGGGAGTTGCTCGGGACACAAAACATAGAACCTAAGGGTATTGAGTATAAGGGGATCTACGGGGAGCCTAACCCCTCCTTCCAAAATGGCCATCAAAGGGAAAAACACTACATAAGGGCGTCGCTGAAGAGTGATGTCACCCTCATGGCAGTAAGCTATATCTACATCCTCGGGAATGTTGTAAGCTTCCCTAAAACTAGGCAGAGTTGCTTTAGTGTCAAGAAGGTGTGAATAACTCATTCCTAATACTAGAGTGAGGAAAAGAAATTGAAGAAAAGGAAGAAGAAAAGAGGAAAACTTACTGGGGCTCTAGAAGGTAGTGCTCTTGGTTGGAGGATCCGTGCGCAGGAGGAGTATGCTCGGCAGAGAGAAATTTTGAGGAGTAGGGAAGCAAAAAGTAATCTGAAGAAATGAAAGGAACTATTTATAGGGTGAAGGCATTTAATGGAGTGGAGAGGCGGGAAAACCTTTCTGAATTCTTTTTGAAACCCCACACACACACCCTCAGTTTATGAATTGTCAGGTTATGATTGCGGTTAAGCATGACAGCCTGGCATAACTCTCCTTTTGAGGGAGTATTAATGGCCATCTTGTTCGTTTAATGACTAACGGCTGGGTTCCTCGAGAAGTCTCTGACGCTGGTCAGGTTGTCCTTGATTCATTCTTGGAGGCCAGGCACGAATCAAGGGGGGTTATTGTATGGGGAATGCCCCAGGCCACTGGGTCGAGGCCCAGCCTTATAGCACAGCGTATGATCCCCTTTCCCGTCGACCTTTGATCTTGGGCAACCACTCTAAGGCCCAAATTAGCCAAGTGTCATGATGAGCCCATCTTGTCTTGAACATATGAGAAGGAGCCCTGTGATAACCACGACTTGAAAGTAGCATACTTGCTCGGGAAAGCCAACTTCTCGCAGCTTGATAGTGCCTTGGGGAATATCGCTGCCAGCATCTTTGGAGGCTGAACCAGTTCCAATGCATTACACCATTTCCAACAGACCTAACCCTTATCAGGGATAAGTAGATTGGATCCCACCACACGAGTGAGATTAGGAGGTAATCAAACGCTCCACCACTTTAGGCTATAAAAGAGAATGAACGAGAAAAGGGGTTGGAATTTTGAGAGAAGAGAGAGAGAGAGAGAGAAAAAGGAGACCCTGGGGGTGAGCAGCACCGAGAGGAGAGCAAGGGTGTTCACGGGATTAAGGGAAGTATAGAGTGATTTGAGATGGAACTGCCCTTAGTAGGAAATACTAGGCCCACTATACAAGTAGATTGTGAGCCCAATTCTCATCCTGGTCCACATAGTAGAATTTGGGTACGTACAGTATTCATTTTCAAAAAAACGAAAATACTAAAAATTTGTATTCAGTTTTTGTATTCTGATCCTATTTTTTTGGATAATAAAAATAAAAACTAAATACAAATACAAAGCCAAACAAGTTTTTAGTGGTGGATTCCACAAAAAATTAAAAACAAATACAAAATACATCCATTTTTTTGCTCAAACCAAACAGGCTGTTAAGATTCAACCCCCAACTATATCCCAACTAAAAAAAAGGAAAACCATTTAACTCTACTAAAACCACCATTACATATCACCAAAATCATCCTATTTATTATATACAAACACTAGTCACCATGAACCAAAAGTCGCCCCGATCACTCTCTAGTTCACATTCTAGGTCATTATTATCCTATTACCCAAAATCATACTTAACCCCTTAACATAACTCCATCCAAAACCAAAAGGATTCAAGATCGTACTTAGGCCCAGTTTAGTATATAAAAAAACTACCATTTAATTCCCAAATAAAGGAGACCACAAAGTTCTATTGGTGATATACTTTGTATTTTATTTTATTCTTACAACTAGTTTTTTTTTTTTTTTTTTTTTTTGAGAAGACATAACAAAAGAGTTTCATTGTACCAATTCTATAACTAAAATGAAATAGTTACTCCGTTGTGGTATAAATGGGATGAAATTGACCATATTAATGGTACAAATTAGTATTGTCAATTTTCTTCTTAATAATTAAAAAAAGAAAAAAGAAAAAAAAAAAAAGAGAGTAGTATTGTCAATTATGTTCTACTTTGATTGAAATGAAATAAATATTTTGTGGTAGGAGAGGTGTTGTCCACAACATGTGCTAATTGAGTTACAAGGCTTTTGATGAGATAAATAATTGATTCCACTCCACCAAAATGTAAATTCCAATCAAAATTGGTTGAAACAAGTTAAAATGATTGAAACACGCCAAAATGCACTAAAATTAAGTTAATGCATAACAAAAGATTTTTTTTTTTTTTGAGAAGACATAACAAAAGAGTTTCATTGTACCAATTCTATGACTAAAATGAAATATTTATTCCGTTATGGTATAAATGGGGTGGAATTGACCATATTAATGGTACTAAGTAGTATTGTCAATTTTCTTCTTAAAAAAAAAAAAAAAGAAAGAAAGAAAAAAAAGAAAGGAGAGTAGTATTGTCAATTTTGTTCTACTTTGATTGAAATGAAAAAAATATTTTGTGATAGGAGAGATGTTGTCCACAACATTTTTACAAAAAATCATAAATGGTTAGTTGTTATTGATTCAAATTACTTTTTTGCCCCAACAATAACAACTAGTAACAACTTACCACTTAGGATTTGTTGTAAAAATGTTGTGAAAATATTGTGGACATATCATTTCTCTTCGTGCTAGTTATAACTTGGCGAAAATAAACTTTTGGTCCTTACATTTTAAGCCGATTCCTATTTTGGTCTCTATTTTGATTTTGCTACTATTATAGTCCCTAAAAAGGGAAAGTCAATTCCATTTTGGTCTCTGCCATCAACCCACTAATAAAAAAATCCTACATGGCAAACGGAGTGGATGGCATGTTAGATGCTGAATAAAATAATATTAAAAATACCATGTCAGCATTTTAATAATTAAAAAGCCACCTCAGAAAATTAAAAAAAAAAAACAAATAATGAAATAACTAAAAAAAAACTTAAGAAAAGAAAAGAATTAAATTAAATTAAATAAACCCAACAACAACAAGTTTTCCTCAATAGAAAAGTAGTGATATCAAAGAGAGAGAGAGTTTTCAAACAAAATAGTTAGAGAGAGAAAGAAGGGGAAAGAGAGATAGAGTCGCCGGAATATATTGTGATAATCGGCGGAATTGTTGAGCAATCTTTGGTGGAGTTGAAATTAGTGGATCGGAGAATTTGGGCGAAGATGGTGAATTTGATGGTGGATAGAGCGATGAGTGATATGCTGATCAGTCTAAATTGGGCAATGAACCACTACAAGAAAATGTATTTTTAGTGACGAAAAAATTCGTCACTAAAAGTCCAGTTTTTTGTCACTAAGAAACTTTAGTGACGAAATTGGACTTTTAGTGACGAAATTCGTTTCGTTGTTGTAGCCCCGTCGCTAAAAGTCCTAGCGACGAAAAATTTCGTCACTAAAAGTCCAATTTGGTATAAATAAAAAAATAAAAAAAATAAAAACTTTTAGTGACGAAAACGTTTCGTCGCTAAATGTTTTCCTCGCTAAAAACAGTATTTAGTGACGAAAATATTTCGTCACTAAAACCATTTCAATTTATTAAATCATATTTAGTGACGAAAAATTTCGTCACTAAAACTATTTTCGGGTACATATAGTGACGAAAATATTCGTCACTAAAACTATTTTAAAAAAAATCCATGCACATATAGTGACGAAAAGTTTCGTCACTAAAACCATTTCTTACAAAATTCCACTGCATTTAGTGACGAAATATTTCGTCACTAAAACAATTTTTTGTTGCCATATTTGTGACGAAAAAATTCGTCACTAAAACTTATTTTCTGTTTTTATTATTTTCATGATGTTGATATTAACCTGTAACCTGTCATTATATTATTAAAAACTCACATTTGATTAACACATTTATTTCAACAACACAATTATAAAAAATCGATCCATACATTCCACAAGTTAAAATTAAAACAAGTATCAAATTCAAACTCCTTCCATACAATAATTGTTTGCAACACATACAATAATTTAAGATGTTTTATAACAATACAAAAAATGTAGCATAATATAATTAGAACCCCCTAAAGCCAAAAGATGTCCTCATACGTCTTCAAATAATGCCAAAAGTAAGACCCCTAAAGCCACCAATAAGAAATCTGCACAAATATAAAAACACTACTACGTAAAAATTGTAAAGTAAAAACATTAACTATGCTATAAAAAACATTTCTAACAATTAGTTTCAAATGATACATAAAAAATGAAATGTTTTAACTTAAAGATAAAGTACTAACCAATAAGTGATTTAACTTGAAGATGAACCACCCCCATAGTTAAAACCGTCATCATAACCCTTGCTCCACAAAAAATTAAGAATATTCTTTTGGATCTCATCTTGCTTAGCTCGCGCCTCTTGCTCTTTAGCTCGCGCCTCTTGCTCCTTAGCTCGCTCCTCTTCGTCCCTAACTCTTGCCTCTTTGAGCTCAATTATCTCTTTTTCTAACCGATGAATATACTCTACCGAGGAATTAGATAAGGCAGTGGTTACTAGAGAAGATGAAGGTCTCATGCCAAGTCCTTTTACAATACTGGATTTTTTCTTAAAAACCAAGTTTGAGATTTCCTCTTGTGTAAGAGGAATTGCATTAGGATCTTGACAATGATCCTCTTGCACTTTGAGAATAGTTTCCTACCATTTGAAAGAGGAAAAAAAAAAAAAAACAACAATCACAACATTAATACTACATATGTAATAACTTTACAAACATGATAAAGATGGAATAATAGGGATGGAATGATACACATACATATGTCGCTTCATCGTCATGGTGTATCCACTTATTTGTGTTTGGATTAAAATGAACATCTTTCTATACTTTTGCCAATTCAGGAACTTGACCGCCATTATTATTTGTCTAATTAATTAACATTCGAGTGTTAGTTATTTATAGTTAATTAATCACAACATGTAATATACTAAGGTTTAAGAAAATGAAAAAACATGCACCTCTTCATCAACCTTAACAGCAAGTGCCTTTGTCCCGCATCTATGTTTGCCTGAAGTTTTGCTTCTATTTTGAGAATTAATTCTTGATTTTTCCTAATAAAGAACATTCAAGATATTTATTAGATCATGAATAAAACAATATACATTTACTTCATCTAAGTATTAATCTAATCATTTGACAACATAATATAGTAAATATTGGATAATAATAATATACGCATAAATAATTTACCAGCCAGTCCTTATTGGTCCATCTCCCTTCAATGAGTCTAGTCCATTGCTCAAGTGTGACATTCTTTGCCGGGTGGCTTTTTGCATAGTCTTCACCATGAGATTGTACCAGCTTTTTATAAATCTGATACAACTTATTAGAGCCGCTACTCAATAATCTTCCACATTTTGTATTTACTGTTTTCGTTACTAAGTTGGAATCTCCTTCAAGCTCAAACTGATCCTGTAAAATGAAGTATATATGTATTATAAAAATATTATTATATGAATTAATATACTTAGTGACAACAAAGACAAGTTAGACATTATTAATATAAATTTACCGTGATATTCTGAAGCACCACATCTCTAGTAGCAGCATCAACACTTTTCCAATTTTTTACGTTGTAACTGGACAAATTACTTCGCACTTGTATGCCAATTTGATTGACAAGCTTGCACGCATTCTTCCCAACAGGAGCATCATACTCTGCAGCTATACGTACTGGTAGTTTACCACTTTTTTCAACAAGTGCCCATATTACTATACCACGTGTTGTTCCACAGGTATTTCTGCTAGTAGATCCTATTTAAAAATTATCAATATTATAAAATTATACATTCTATGTACATTAAGTATAATCTCAATAGTAAAGACAAGGTGCAGTTGCAATTAAGTATGTTCTATGTAATTACCAGTTGTGCTAGTTAATGCGTCGGTAGCCTCCGCACTTGAAGAACTTTGGGCAGGAGGATTTGCTTCAAGAGGTGTTTCCGTAGATTGAACCGTAGATTGGACCACTGAGATAGATGCCTCACCTCGCGAGCGTGTAAGTCGTCCTAGTGCTATCTGTAACTAGAAACATACATATAATAGAACAACAAAGTCATTACAAATAATAGAACAACAAAGTTATTATCTATTGTACCCTATGGAACATCTATTGTACCTTATGGATTAAAGAGTTTGATGACTCAACATCATTCTCATCGTCACCCATAATCATCATCTACCACAACACTAGCTCTACTTCTTTTCCCTTTTGCACAATTGGACTGAGCAGAATCCTTTAGAGAAGTTGAGATGTGCTTCAATCCCAAAGCATCAATTATCTCTTAGTTTTGCCTCATTCTATCCAATCTTGCCATCTCATACCTCGATATATTATGAGTGTATTTGGCCTTTTTGGGCATTTTTTGAAACTATGTATTGACATGAAAGATAAGTACAATTGCTACTAACTTAACATTATAGTCCACACTATTATCCATATCAAACAATTGACAAGTACAAAATTTGAACACAATTGCTACTAACTCAACACAACAAATGACCACATTAATATCCATATCAAGTTCAAGATAAGTACAAAACATCTCAATAATAATTACTACTAACTTTACATATTATAGTCCACACCATTATCCATATCAAGCAATTCACAAGTGCTGAATTTGAACACAATTGCTACTCACTCAACACAACAAATGACCACATTAATATCCATATCAAGTTTAAGATAAGCACAAAACATCTCAATAACAATTGCTACGTAGACAAGAATAAAACTTTAAGACAAGTATAAAACTTTAAGTCAATCACATAACATTTAAGACAGTTGTTATGAACTCTACATATCATAATCCATATCAAGATCAACATCAGGTGTGTCATGCTCTTCATTTTGATTAGCATCTCTTGAAGTTCCACCTTCAGGAATAATCTCAGTTTCAACATCACCCATACAATACTCAATAATATTGTCTTCAACATTGATAGGGACAATATCAACAATTGCTTCTTGTTAGAATGTGTCACTATCTTCTGTATTATCATTGGATTCTCCGCTCTCGACTTCTGGGACATCAAACACTCCCCTATGTTGGATGCATTGCACAATTTTCTAAGGGTCACGCAATTTCGTATCTTGAAGGTAGAAAACTTGTTTCGCTTGACTAGGAAGTATAAAACAATCACCTGCGCTATGATGCTATAAACAAACACACTGGGACACGAACTCGAAGATTCCACAGTCTCACTTTGCAGCATTAAACTTGCACCTTAATTCCCAAAAGATCCTAACTGAAAACTAACCAAAGAAATCAAATCACACAATAAGCACATTCAAAGACCCATTTCAAATCCCATTTCAGAATTGACCACATTTATCTATAAACAAACAATATGGTTAGGCAAACGTAAATTTTGCACATTGGAATTTCAGAAAAGGCAAAGACGTTATCTGAAATTTCAGAGCTAAAATTTGCAATATGAAATGTGATTTTTTCAAATACTGCAGATGGGTCAGATAGCCATCAGACAAAGCAATTGTTTTCTAGAATCTAAATTACTAATCCAGGGCACCAAAAGAAATAAAAATTAAAAAAATATTAGTTTGACTCTGATTATATATCAATGTATACAAATACAATAAGCGTGAATCTGAGTTTAGAGTTTACAATTTTGGCTTTAACCTTAAGAAATAGTAAGTATCATATATTATAGATAGCTTTGTTGTCCTCACTCACATATATAGATAAGATATGCACAATTCTTCAACCATATGAATATAGGTAATGATAATACTAATAAAATCAATCAGAACCCCCCAGATTCAAGTGCAATCCAATGTAACACAAGTTTACTAGTTCATAATCAAGCACTAGCTACTTCAAAGTAATTAGGACATATTCAATTGCATTTGGATCCTGATTTAAACCATTGACGACCCTCTTCATAAAATTATTTAGAGAAGAACATGGACACTGACTTTTCTCATTTTTCACATTTGCTTATCCATAAACACAACCATCTGATAAACCAACATTCAAGACATTTCAGATATTCATGTACACTTCAGATTTTTAAAATTTCAAACATGAACTTTCCAAAGCAGTATTACCAGCACCAACTGTATCCACCAAGTTAACAATACAAGTCTACAATCCCAGAACCTGTAAATGTAATTCCTCACATATCAAAGGAGCATCACCAACCAACCAAATTTATAACTTAGAATAGAAACCACCCAAAAAAAAATCATAAAATTGAAGAAAAAAAAAGTCAAAAGGAGAAATGAATAAATAAAAAATAAAAGGAGAAATACTATGCAAAAAAAAATTAACTCAAAAGGAGAAAAAAAAAAGAAAAAAAAAAGAAACCTGAATCGGTGAAGGGAAGCTGAAGCGACGCCGGGTGCGTCGCACAAGCGTCGCCAGTCGGTGCGTCGCCGATGCGTCGCGGTGCATCGCGGAAGCGAAGCCGATGCGTCGCTAGCGCTCGCTAGCTCGTCGAAGCGTCGCTAGTGCTCGTCGACTCACCAAAGCGTCGCTAGTGCTCGCTGGTGCATCGCTAGTGCTCACCGGTGAGAAGCCGAAGCGTCGCTAAGTGCGACACTGGGATCGTCGCTAAGTGCGACACTGGGATCATTGCCTTAGCGTCACCTTAGTGTCGTCGAGACGATGCATCGCTGTATCGGCGACGACGGCGAGCTCGGATTCGTCGGTTTGGGTATGTGTTTAGAGTTTGAGGGGTTTGGGTATGTGTTTGAGAGAAAGGAGAGAACCCAGAAAAAAAAAAAAAAAAAAAAAAAAAAAAAAAAAAAAAAAAAAAAAAAAAGGCTGAAGCTCATATAAGTATAAAGCCTTTAGTGACGAACTCTCATTCGTCACTATTGGCTGCCTTTAGCGATGAAATTTTTCGATGCTAAAGGTTTATTTCGTCCCGGTAGCTCAATTTTTTGGCACAACAAATTTTCGTTGGCGCCTGAGTTCTATAAAGCTTTTAGCGACGAACTTAGATTCGTCACTAAAGCATACTTTTAGTGACGAACTTAGATTCGTCACTAAAGCATACTTTTTAGGACGAATTCGAGTTCGTCGCTGAAAAATGTATTCATGTGTTTTACACATATGTTTTTAGCGATGAAATCATATTTCGTCACTAAAAGTATGCTTTAGTGACGAAATATGATTTCGTCACTAAAAACATATACGGGTAAATCTGTTATTGTTTTAAGTGACGAAATTCATATTTCGTCACTAAATCATACTTTTAGTGACGAAATATGATTTCGTCGCTAAAAACATATAAGTGTAATACCTTTATTTTTTTAGTGACGACTACTTTTCGTCAGTAATACTTACTTATAGCGACGAACGTATTTTCGTCACTAAAACTATCCACAGCAATACCTACAGTGACGAAATATTTCGTCACTAAAAATTTCAACTTTTAGCGACAAAATATTTCGTCACTATAGATTAATTAAGTTGGCGCCAAAGTTTCCCTCCTTGGTTCTTATTTTCAGATCACAATAGCGACGAAATTTATTTTTCGTCACTAAATGTAATAATTTTTTCATTATTAGTGACGAAATTCATATTTCGTCACTAAAGCTGTATTTTTAGTGACAAAAAATATTTCCTCACTAATTTTCGTCACTAAAATACATTTTGTTGTAGTGAACATCGGGACCTGCGATATGCTCAATCACGAACCTGGGTGGTTGTGGTTTGGTCAATGATCTTCCTCTCTCTTGTTTGATCAGCGATGGTGTTAATGGGTTAGGTGACTTTATTGGCGTGGTTTGTTGACTGATCGGTGGTTTGGTGATTGCTTCGATGGGTTTGGTGACTGATCGATGGGGTGGATCGTTGGTTTGGTGACTAATCGATGGCAGAGGTGGTGATGATTTGTGGTCTGATTTGTTCGTGTGGGTTCGGATTGCAGGGTTGGTTGGTTGGTTGAGTTTGTTGTTGTGTGGTTTCAGACTTGCATGAGGTGGGTTTTCTGGGTTCAACTTGCTTGAGATGGGTTTTTCTGGGTTTGAGATTTTTTTTTGTTTGGATTGGTTGTGTTGTATTTTGGATTGATTTGGTAATTTGGGGCTTTAGGATTTGATGATTTTGTTGGGTTTGAGAAAATGGTGGTTTTGCGATTTATGGTTTTGTTTAGGGATGGCAAAATGGCAAAGTACCCGACCCTGGTACCAGGCCCGACCTGACCCTAATGGGTCAGGTTTTACCTTACCCATTTAACGTTAGGGTCAGGTCTAGGTTTAAAAAAAAAAAAAAAAAAAAAAAAAAAAAAAAAAAAAACCTGAAGCGGGTTCGGGTCAAGTACGGGTATTAGGCGTACCCGACCCGTATATATAATATTTTAAAAAAAAAAAAAAAACCCTAAGTATAAAATAGTAATTTTTCCAACTGTAAATCCCTCAGACCCATTCTCTCACCCTCTCATTCTCTCCCAAGCTGCCTCCCATTCTCTCAAGCCGCCTCCCATTCTCTCCCTCACCCTCACTCTCGCTTGAGCAAGACCGCTGCTGCTCACTTCGCTGGCTTACTGGTCTTTCCTCCCTGCCTCCTTCACCTTGATGCAGCCTGCAGACGCCGCTACTCCTCCCTCACCTCGCCAGGCCCTCCTCCACCTCACAAGGCCGCAACTCTCTCATCTCCCTCACCTCGTTTTGAACTCAAGCTTTTGCAATGAAAATCGTTCTTTTTGTTCAAAGAATCAAATTGTAATTTCTAGTTTTAGTGCTATTTTAGTTGAATAGGATCGGCTTGTTTGATTTGATTTTTTAGGGTCTTATTGTTCAGCCCTAGGGTTTGTATGTTAATTCTTGTTTTTACTTTTGATGTGGGAAAATGTTGTAATGAAAAAAAAAAAAAAAAAAAAAAAAGGGTTTCCGATCTATTGGTTGCTGAGAAAATAATGGGTTTTCTTTACTGTTCTTTTCCCCCTCCTGTTTGGTTGTTGAGAAAATCAATATCAAGCAAACAAAATATTTTTTTTTATTGGGCCACAGAATGGGCCTTGAAGTACCACAGCCTAACGGGGCCCGTGGAGCCCGCAGGGCTCGGGGGGGCAGGTCCGGGCCCCGGAAAAAAAAAATCCGTTTAGTAAATAGGCCGCGGGTCGGGTCCGAGTAGGGAAAAACTTGGCCCAAACCTAACCCATTGCCATTCCTAGTTTTGTTTTTGAGTTGAATTTTTTGGGTTTTTTTTTGTATCTTTTTTTATTAAAGAAAATTTTAAATTTTTGGGTTTGCTTGTTCATTTGATGGGAAGAATATGAAGATCATGTTCTGGAAATAAGAAATGGTCTTACGAAAAAAAAAAAATTAGATTAATGTTTTTTTTTTTGAATTTTTTGATCTGGCTTTTTTTTTATTAATTTAAATATAATGTGGCATTTTAATTTTTTTTTTTAAATAATATTTGAATGGAGCTGTGTCAGCAAGCAGGGAACTCCGTTTCAATTTAGGATTTTTCTGTTAGTGGGTTGACAGCAGAGACCAAAATGAAATTGAATTTCCGTTTTTAGGGACTAGAATAGTAACAAAATCAAAATAGTGACCAAAATGAGAATTAGACCAAAATGTAAGAACCAAAAGTATATTTTCACATTATAACTTATAACATTGGTACACGAAAGCCCATTTTCCATCACGTGTTAAATTTTAGTGTGTTTCAACCATTTCCACCTATTTTGGATGGGTATTTAGATTTTGGGAGAATTATATTGTAATGGTGGCTCTCTCTCTTTCATAGAGTGAGATAAACGTACAAACCTCTCTCGCTTGCACTTTCACTGTAACTTGCAGTTCCCCTTTCCTTCTTCCGTGTCTCCCTCATTTTCCTCCTTTTCTCAGTTGTTATTTTTGGAAAGCGTTGACCGGAAAAAAAAAAAACTTAAAACCATCCATTGGTTGCTTGTCAAATAGAAATAGATTGAAACTTCAAAGTCGTAATATTTTTAGATGTATTTTCGCTGCGAATTATATGGAGCTAGCCAAGTAGCCATAATTTGGATCTGCCAACAACGGCTTTTAATTCATACATAACTAATATTTTATAAGCCTCCCCATATCAAAAAATAAAAAATAAATAAAAATAAAATAAAATAAAATATGCCTCTTTTTTTTTTTTAATATAAGTTATAACTTATCAGCCTCCTTATGATGAGATAATGATTGAGATCAAAAAAATTAAGACATAATAATGTTATCTCTATATATTAAAAGGATTTATAAAGTTAGTTATGACTTCAATAAAATGTCAGAAATACCCTTAATTTAATTAGATAATTCTTATTCTTAAAAAATAAAAACAAGGTTAAAATTGTAATTCAACAAAATTCAAAAACAAAAAAACTAGCATAGATTTTTTTTTCCTAAAAATTAGCACACTCTTTATTTTAAAGATGTTACTTCCACAACATTTCATAACAAATCACAGGTGGTTAGTTGTTATTAGTTCAAATTTGAACCTAACACTAAGATTACTTTTTTGCCCCAATAATAACAATCAATAACAACCTGCTACTTAAGATTTATTGTAAAAATATTGTGGACATATCATTTCTCATTTTGATATATCTCACACATGTTTAATACATTTTTTTAAAAAAAACTAGCATACACTAAACTCAGCAGTTTATTCCATATCAAATCCTAAATTTTAATTTCTTAAAAATATCTTCTACAATAGATAAATTCAAATTGAAAAATTATATTAAACTCAAAATAAATAAATAAATAAAAGAGCCTCATCACACACGCGAAGCCTGTGTGATGAGTCTAGTGTTAAATTATTTGATTTTGAATTGGTATAAACAGTAAACTTGATGGATAGTCAGATATTTCTAATTTGTGTTATTTATATATATAGGCTTTACTATAAATTACTTTCTCTAACTTTAATGTATTTTCAATTTAATCCCTTTTTTTTGGGTCATTTAATTTTCACTTGTTTCCAACACAGTTTTGCATCCATCCAATTCCATCAAATCTACATGGTTTAACTCTACCAAAATGATGTTGCCTTGGAAAGTGAAAATACTAAAACTAATGGCGAGAATGGATGAAATTAGATGAAATGATAATTGAAAACAAATCAAAGTTAAATAACAGAAGTTTTATATATATATATATATATATATAAATGAAACTTATAATATTAAATTGAAAATAAATCAGAGTGTAATTGTAATTTAGTTTAAAATATATAAAAATAGTGGTAACTCCCAATTTGTCTGTCGAAATGCACTAGTATTGAAATTATGTTCCAATAGAAAAAACTAAAATGTTCATCGAAACGAATATAGAAATTCACAACTAAGATGTAAAGGACTTTCTTCTCAACAAAAAAAAGAAAGAAAGATATATATATAACCCTTTGGAGCCATTTGATTTCATAATATTGCAAACAAAAAATCAAAGCTGGCTCTTTTTATTTTCGACCATTTAAGTAACTCCCTAAATGGCTCTTAAGGCCCTAAAAATGAAAGAAAACCCCATAATTTTTTAGTCTTATAGTATGATACTATGGTAATATATTCTAATAACAATCTAAGGTAGAATATATTTCATTCTCAAAAAATAAATAAAATAAAGTAGAATAAATTTTATACTCATTGACTTTTCTTCCTTTTTTTTTTTGGGGAAAGTGATCCATGTTTGACTAAAAATGTTTGACCAACAATAAACGGTTCTTTTTTCTTTTTTTTTTGAAAGGAAAATAAACGGTTCCTTAAACTGAAAGAAACATACACCTAATTTTTTTTTTTTTTTTGTTTTTGTTTTATAGTATAATACTATATTCATATAACAATCTAAAATAAAATATGCTTTATACCCATTAAATTTCATTTTAAAAAAAAGTGATCCATGTTTGACTAAAAATAAATCATCTCTTATACCTTTTTTTTACTCTCCCTCTCTTCCTTAAAAAATAGATATTGCGAAGGTCACCATAAAATCACTTACGCAGGAAAGTATCTTATACGTCTCACTCATATAAAAAATTTTCCACTTAGGCATGCACTTCCTCTCTATCTCTTATGGCTTGTTTGGAAGTTTAGAGAGGGAGGAGAGTAGAGGGGAGGGGAGTAGTGGGGAGGAGAGTAGAGGAAAATGATTCCCCTCCACCTTGTTTAAATGTTTTTAAAATTAGTAAGGGGGAAGGGAGTAATTAGCCCTTCCCTTTGTGTAATTTTGTTAATATAATAAGGGTAAATTAGGTAATTTACTTGGTCAATAGTTTATGTACTTTACTCTTCCTCCAAATCTCTCCAATTTGGGAGAATTAAAAATGGGGGGCTAGAGGGAGTTGAAACCCCTCCAAACCCCTCTCCCTCCTTCCTTAAAAAACTTCCAAACAAGGTAATTAGATTACTCTCTCTCCCTCTACTCTACTCCCCCTCCTTTTTTAAACATCCAAACAGGCCATTAAAGTATTCACGTGTTGACAAAGTCATCATTAAACTACCCATTTTCTCTTTATAAATTATATTTACGTGGTGTTTGAAAGTTTGGAGGAGAGGAAAGTAAAGGCTAAAGGGCATGAGGGGAAAGTAAAGAAGAATGAAGGGGAATGGTTATTCTTTCTTCTTGTTTAGATAAAATTAAAATGTAAGGAGATGAAATTTTTTAGAAGTGTTATGTCTGCAATATTTTTACAACTAATCATAAGTAATAAGTTGTTATTAGGTGCTTCTAAAAAAACAGTTGTTATTGGTTCTAATTTAAACTTACTACTCAAATTACTTTTTTATCCGACAATAACTACAGGTCACTTATGATATGTTGTAAAAGTATTATGAAAATAATAAAGACATAGGATTTCTCAAAATGACAAGACATTGTATACATTGACAATTATACTATTATTATTATTTAAAATATATATATATATATAATAGATATAAATAAAAGCATTAGGAAACAATTGATAGTTTTTTTTTTATTATTTAAAATATATATATATATATAATAGATATAAATAAAAGCATTAGGAAACAATTGATAGTTTTTTTTTTTTTTTAACAATTAAAAACCCAATCACAAGAGCATTAGGTTATGTTTAGTAACAGTTTTTAATTTCTATTTTCAAAAACTTGTTTTTGGGAATATAAAGAAATTTTTTTTTTTTGTATTTTTTTAATCAAAAACATGTTTGTATAGTTGAAATTAAAAAGATAGTTTTTTAAAGAAAAAAATAGAAAATATTAAAATATGTTGCTACTAGGATTTGAATTCTAATGCAAACTCATTAAATGAGACAAATTCATTAAATTAAATGCATGTTTTCATTGACTTTTGATGAGACGGATTCATTAAATTAAATGCATATTTTCATTGACTTTTGAAAATTAGAAACTGAAAACAGCATTTTGCATATTTTTAAGAACAATTTTTGTTTTCTGTCCATTTTGGATTGCTAAATAAGTTTTTTAGTCCCAAAAATAGAAAATTGTTTTTGGAAACAAGAAATAAGGTGAAAAAACAATTACCAAACATACCTTAAGTGTTTATTACATTCTCAAAACCTATTTTATCTATTTTACCATCTTATTTTACAACTCACCTAACATCTTAGTTTCTATTTTTACATACAACTCATTAAAATAATACAAACAAATCAATTCTTTCTCTTCTCTCTCTTCCCTCTTTTCCTCTCTTCCTCTCTCACCCCATTAAAATATTAGTTTTCATTTTTACAACCCATGAACAATGGGGTTGTATATATACAATCTTGTTGTTCACAAATATTAAAAAAATTTACATACTCATACTCGAGTAATGCTCTATTTTAATATATTGGTTGCTAAAAATAGCAACTGAGGGGTTTCTACTCCCCCAAC
The DNA here is from genome assembly GCF_002906115.3 of Quercus suber. Lineage (NCBI taxonomy): Eukaryota > Viridiplantae > Streptophyta > Magnoliopsida > Fagales > Fagaceae > Quercus > Quercus suber. The sequence continues at coordinate 743,851 of NW_027069524.1, read as the reverse complement.
GCTAATGCTCTAAAGAATCATTAATTTCTTTTCTTTTTTTTTTAATTTTAGATAAGATTCGAACTTAGATTTGTTATTCAACGTCTTGCTGTTCACAAATGTTAAAAAAAATTACATACTCATACTCGAGTAATGCTCTATTTTAATATATTAGTTGCTAAAAATAGCAACTGAGGGCTTTCTACTCCCCCAACGCTAATGCTCTAAAGAATCTTTTTTTTTTTTTTAAGATAAGATTGGAATTTAGATTTGCTATTCAACGTTGAATAACGAATCTAAGTTGGAATCATTATTATTATTATTTTTTTAAGATAAGATTCGAACTTAGATTCGTTATTCAACGTTTAATAACAAATCTTAGTTTGAATCTTATCAATGTTAACAATAAAAAATTGTTCTCAAAAAAATAAAAAAAAACAATAAAAAAACTTTACAAACTTGAATTAACTAATTCACACTAAGAGCATTTCCAGCAGTGTATGCATCCGGGTATATTAACTAAAATTCGGAGAATCTGTGTACTGTTCATGTTCCAGCAGACTTGGCAAACATGAATTTTTTTTTTTGCTCATGAACAATAGTCCATCAAGTCTGATGGGCTACTGTACATTAGCAATCGAATTTCTTGGATTAAAAAATTATCCTAACTTCTTATTATATCAATTCTTTCTCTCTCCTCTGGATTTCTTTTTTTTCTCTCATTCTCTCCGTTTCTCACATAATCCAAACACAAAACAAAATCCAATTCTCAAAATAAAGTTGAATCAGAACAAGCAAATATGAAAGAAAAAAAAAAAAAAAAAGAACAAGCCAATCTAACCCCGTTTCTCACATAATCCAAACATAAAACACAAAACAAATTCCAATTCTTATAAAATAAAGTTGAATCAAAACAAGCAAATATGAAAATAAATAAATAAATAAATAAATAGAAGAAGAGAAGAAGAGAAGAAGAACAAGTCGATTTGACTCAGCCTGGTAGTGGGAAGGACGATGAGCGGCAGTGGAGATGTTGGAGATGCGGTGGAGGCCCAAGCTCAACCGGCCTCCACTAGCAGTGCCTCAATGGTGGTGGCCGAAGCTCTCACCACTGCCTCCACGACAATATTTCTCAGTTTTGTTGCTACTAGTGGTGGTGGGTCGTTGGGGTTTCCAATTGTGGGTTTGCATTGAGATCAAATCATGGGTTTGTGTTTATGGTTGGGATTGGCCCGTGTTTGTGTTGGTGGTTGGGATTGGGCTATCATCGACAGTGGGTTTGTGTTTGTGATCTCTCTCTCTCTCTCTCTCTCTCTCTCTCTCTCTCTCTCTCTCTCTCTCTCTCTCTCTCTCTCTCATGTGAAGAGCAAATGGTGTTGCTGGAAGGTTCTAGAGGAGAAAAAGAAATAAAAGAAGGGGAATAAAGGACGTGTGTGGAGGAGAATGAAATGAAAGAATAAAAAATCCTAATTAAGAAATTCTATTATAATATTTTCACAATCTTTTTACAGTAAATTTTAAGTAACAAATTGTTATTAGTTAATATTGGCGAGAAAAAAAAAAAATTCAGCAGTGAGTTCAAATTAGAACTAGTAACAAATTTCAACATAAATTTTGTTGTGAAAGTATTGCGAAAAATGTTGTAAATATAACAATTTTCATTAAAAAAATATAATTGTTGGGAATAAATATAGGAAGAATAAATGATGATAAAGAATGAATTAAGAAATAATATTTAAATGAAATAGAGAATGCGATAGAGAATCTGTTGGAAGTGTATTTGAAAAAGTTAGTAGATAAAAACTAAATGTCAATGTTCATTAGCCAAACAATACAAAAATTTAGTTAGTCTGCTGGAGATGCTCTAATCATGCTATTATTGAGAGTTGATCACTTTAAAATTTGTTGACTTTTTTACGTGTGTGTGTTATTGGCCAACCATTCAAAATAGGCATGCAACTGAGGAGATGATATTTAGGGGCAGCTCTTCATGTATTGACCTGGTAGTCGCTAAAGATATTTCCAGCGATGTCATGACATAGTGTAATGTTTCGGTTTTTTTTTTTTTTTTTTTTGAAGAAATGAAATCCATAGCTGTTTGGCCTAAAAATTTTTTTTTTTTAAGTACAAAAAGGTATTATTTAATTATCTTTCTCAAGTCACAAGTGCAATTAAATTCGCATATATCCCACGTGACTTAATTTAGAACAAAATTTGACTATAAACTTAGTTTTAGTTAATGATTACAACTCTAGTCAATATATTTTTATTAGATGTGAATTTAACTAGGGTCATGTTAACCATGTCTTTATGACTATTATTAATGAACTATATTAAGAAAGTTTTGACATCACTTTCATTAGAAATATAAAAAAAACTGTCAAAAAATTAATTGTTTTATCATTTTTCTATAAAATGTTTTTAAAAATAGTTCTTAAACTAATACTCTTAGGGCATCAGTTAACATTTCATTCTTTACAAGTCCACTATTGAATTATATTTTCTTTTTATATTCTTCATACTTGCAAAATTTCATTTACTATTGAATTACATTTTCGTTTTATATTCTTCATACTTGCAAAATTTCATTTACTATTGAATTACATTTTCTTATTACTATTCAATCACTAAACGTATTTTTATGCATAATTTTAGACAAAATTTTTTTTTTAATTTAAACATTTGATTGATAATATATCTATTGAATTACATTTTCCTTTTATATTCTTTATACTTGCAAAATTACAGAAAATAAAAAAATAAACAAATATGTTATCAATCAAATGTTTAAATTTAAAGCTTTTGCGGTCTAAAATTATGCATAAAAAAAATACGTTTATAGATTGAATTGTAAATGACATCTGATTAGCACAAAATTTGACTTGGGCATTAAGATCATAAAGAACATGCAATCTAATAGTTAGATTTTTAAAATGTGTAGTCATGTTATTTTTTTTTAGTGGAAGTATTTGTTACAACCAAGTTTGTAACTAAACTTTGTCCTTAAATTTAATTGAGAACTTAAGATACGTCACGTAATAAATTAAGTGATCTATATTTAAATACTGTAAATTTTACCACTGCATAATACTTTTTTTGTGATGATTTACAAAATATTACTTAAACATACTTATTAAGTTTAATTCTTTTAATATGATATAGTCTTAAAAATAAATTTTAAAAAAAAAAATGCTGAACTAGTCTTTAAATAATTGTGTCGAACAAAAATGTCACTGTCACCTTCAAGAAAATCTCTCCCTCTAGAGTCTAGCCTGCAGGTTCCTAGCGGACTTCTCTTGACATTGAATCATTGATCGACACTATGCGTAGTTCAAATTGCTTATTATTTATACTCTTCTTCCGTTCTGGTTGTATCTCTTTCATTTCAATTTTCATCCTCTCCTACAAAACCGCGCGGTGTTCACAGTGCTACAATGGGCGATGAAGCAACTACAAATGGATATTCTAATAAAACCAGCAACGTAAGCCTCTCTCTCTCTCTCTCCCCCTCTCTCTCTCTCACACACACAAGTTTAGAGCTAGCAATAATAGGGTTTTGTCCACACCCAGTAGGACTTAATAGTTATAACTAGCAAATCACATGATATGGAAATAACTAGAATGGATTGGAGAGCTTGTGATCCTGCTTCTCAGTGCTTAAAATTGGGAGGATTTTCCATGAAACTCTACCATCCATACTTTAGTATGCTAAAAGAATGATGTATGTATCATGATGGAAAATTTTCTTTTCTTTCCTCTTAAAGGGTGGGGGTGGATTTCCTTTTTTTGTTTTTTGAGCTTTGCTTAAGAGTTGTGATCATAAATCACATGCAGGTAGATGAAAATTTGCAGAGGCAGAAGGAAATCGACGAATGGCTTCCAATTACATCTTCCAGGAACGCAAAATGGTGGTACTCAGCTTTCCACAACGTCACTGCAATGGTTGGAGCCGGTGTCTTGGGTCTACCACATGCCATGGCGAGTCTAGGATGGTATATATGTCTGAAACAAACCCAATATAGTTCATGAGTATCACATTTTAAAACTGCCTCACTACTTTGTATATTCTGGTTATGTTACTGTTTAACAAGTATAGTCTTAACTTACTAAAATGTTCCTAATAGAGTTTTTGTGACATAGAGCTTAAACTGAAAAGCTCTTTAATGTACCAAGTGATTATTTTTTTAATCTCTTAAGAGTACTATATTGTGTGTGATATACTGAATTAAATTCTACTTTCGAGATTAATTGTGGACACTTTTTTCTTGTCGTTCTAATCTAAGAAGTACAAATACTTCAAAATCTTTGACATATCCTTGTCAAACATGCACAGGTCGAGAACACTTCTACATGTCCTCAAACAAGTAAAAAAAAAATTCACTTCATTAAATCCTTTGAATTTAGATATGCCTTTTAAGATTATGATATTTGTTATTTATTTGAAAAAGTTAAAATAAAATATGAAATATGCCCAAAAATTAAATATATATATATGGGTAAAATGCAAAACTAACTCTTTAAATTTTTTCAGATTTCATTTCAGTCCCTTAACTTTGCGTTTGTTCATTTCAGTCCTCTAACTTTTAAATTTATTCAATTAAGGCTTTTCCATCAATTTTTGTTATATGTTGTGGTTAATTTTTCAATTTTATAAATTTTTCTTCAAATTTTTTTAAATTAAAAAAATTCAATTAATGATTGAAAAATATTTTCCAAATTTTTTTTTTCAAAAATTTTTAACTGAAGTTAACAAAAATTTCTTAATTGAATAAATCTAAAACTTAGAGGACTGAAATAAACGAACGCAAAATTAGAAGACTAAAATGAAACCTGAAAAAAGTTTGAGAGTCAACTTTACATTTTAGCGCATATATATATATATATATATTCCACTTTGTTGCGTTCTAATTCTTCAAGAATTATTGTGTCGTTGTGTTGTATCCGAGTCCGCATTTCTTAGATATAATCCTAATAGTTGAGTTTTTATTCAAAAATGTATGAGATCTTTATTTTTCTTTTAGCATTTTTATAAATATACTGAAGAATATCACAGCAATCAGGCGGAAATTCTATTACAGTACAATTTCTATATATGCATAGCATTTTATGAATTACTTGCAAAAGAAAATCTTGTTTAATTACGCAACCATTTTTGACAGTGTTTGAAATTAATTAACAAAGGTAGCATTTCTGCTGAGGATACTTGCAATTCAGACTATTAGAGTACTAATTTCTTTGCTCTGAAAGCAAGCTCTTGATCATTCCACTACCTTTTCATCTTCAATTTCAGGGGTCCTGGAGTAGTCATTCTGATACTCTCATGGGTAATCACTTTATACACTCTGTGGCAAATGATTGAGATGCATGAAATGGTTCCTGGAAAACGGTTTGATAGGTACCATGAGCTAGGTCAACAAGCCTTTGGTGAAAAGCTCGGTCTGTGGATTGTGGTACCTCAACAGCTCATTTGCGAAGTAGGTGTGGACATTATGTATATGGTCACAGGAGGAACATCACTGAAGAATATTCATGATTTAGCTTGCAAAAAAAACTGCAAATCAATCAAAACCACCTACTTTATCATGATATTTGCTTCAGTTCATTTTGTAATCTCCCACCTCCCAAACTTCAACTCCGTCACCGGAATCTCTTTGGCTGCGGCAGTCATGTCTTTGAGGTAATCTTCAGAGCTCATAATTTAAAACAAAAGCTAGTCTCTGGAGAAATCAGAGAGTACATAAGTTGGTCAGAGGAAGAAAATTTTGAACATAGTCATTAAAAAGAACTAAGAAAATGTAATGAGTTATATGTCAATTGGCACTCTAATGAGTAATGACTGCTAAATTAGCAATAAAAAGTATTAATGAGTTATAAAGAGATAACAAAATGCTAAGATGTAAAAGTAAACAAAATAATAACAATAACAAAGAAAACAAACATGCATTTTGGCAGAAGATAAGTTCTACTGGAGGGCCGTTACATTTCAAACTTACATGTATTGTTAAAAAAAACAACCATGTTTGATATTGTGGTTGTCGTGCAGTTACTCTACTATTGCCTGGACAGCTTCTGTCCACAAGGGTGTTCAGCAGGGTGTCAATTATAGCTACAAAGCCTCAACCACATCAGGAAAAGTCTTAGACTTCTTCAATGCCTTGGGCACTGTAGCTTTTGCGTATGCAGGACACAATGTTGTTTTAGAGATCCAAGCAACAATTCCTTCTACACCCGAGAAACCATCTAAGGGGCCTATGTGGAAGGGAGCGGTTGTTGGCTATATTATTGTGGCCTTGTGCTACTTCCCAGTTGCTCTCATTGGATATTACGTGTTTGGCAATAATGTTGAAGGTAACATCCTCAGCTCATTACAGAAACCTGAAGGGCTTATCATAGCAGCTAACGCGTTTGTCGTCATCCATGTTATTGGCAGCTATCAGGTTTGCTTTCTACTAGCTCTTTTCTATTGACTAGCCACTAAATTGGTTGCTCATCAAGATTTTACTTTTATTGTGTTAATGTAGATATATGCAATGCCGGTGTTTGACATGATAGAATCTGTGTTGGTAAAGAAAATGCATTTTAGACCCACAAGAATACTTCGGTTTACTGCACGAACTGTATATGTTGGTAAGTAAAATCCCCTCCTCATCAGATATTGTGTTCCTAAACATGAAAAATAACATCCTCAGATTAGGTTTTATTCTCATAAGGTTTTCTGTCATTCAGCATTCACAATGTTTGTGGGCATTACCTTCCCTTTTTTTGATGCTCTTATGGGATTCTTTGGAGGATTTGCATTTGCACCTACAACATACTTTGTAAGCCTCATTCGTCCCTCTAAAAACAAAAATGAAAAATTATGAATATGAGACTCTTATTCAATGGAATGCCTTTCAACAAAGGATTCATACCAACGCTTACTCTTTCCTGTATCATTCTTCAGATCCCTTGTGTCATGTGGCTTACCATCTACAAACCAAAGATGTTTAGCTTATCTTGGTGTACCAACTGGGTATGTTCAATTCAGATAGCTCCTCCTTGTCTTTGTTGTATTTTGATTTGCTTTAAAGTTCAGAACAATTACTTATTCAGCTTGCTTAATTTTAGATCTGCATTATACTGGGCCTCCTGCTGATGATTCTAGGACCAATTGGAGGGCTAAGAGCCATCATACTTGACGCCAAGACTTACAAGTTCTACTCTTAAACCAAACTCAACACACCAAGAGAAGTCTGCTGCTGTTAAATCAAATAAATTATGTCATACACCAATAGAAGTTTGCCACCATTAAATCAAATAAAGTTTGTCATATTATAATCATATGCATCATGTAATAACCATTCTCTATATGTTTGTTCTTAGCATCAATGATACAGATCTATGCATTATTTGTAATATTAGTATAAATACAGCAGAATACTTCCCTTGCCCTTACCAAGTGAGAGAGCAGACAATGTTTCCGTAATCACCAGCACCAAGGCAGTAGCTTGCCCGATAAAGGGATTGGGTGGGGATTAAGTAACATGCCCCTACATACACCAAAGATTTGGACTACCTCCATTTCAATTGAACTAAAGAGGATCCTAGTTCTACTAGCCCTTGGTCTATAATTAAAATTTAACTTCTTTTATGATCATTCAATTCCATTCCATTCCATTCCCTTATGAACTCCCAAACGAAGCCTTAAGTATATGCAAATATCTTACCATAACAAAAAAGATTCACAATTCGAATTAGCTTATTTGTTTGGAAGTTATTCAAGTGGTATCCTGATTACAATAGTGATGGGATCCAAAAGAGTTAGATACAGTTCCTTGGGTACTGTATCTAAGTTCTACCAAATTAGTAAAAATGTGAGTGCACGTGTGTAGGCTATCCTCACGTGTTCTAGGTTCATTTGGATTGGAATCTTTATTGTATTTGATGTTAGAGTTTGTTTGATTCATTAGTTTTTGCACATTTTGCTGTTACAAATAGAATGAGATTTGTGGGGGTGAATTTTTGGACAAGTATAGAGGGGACTAATAATCAATTGTGAACACTGTTACAGGGAAATATATGTATTGGAAGACAATAGTGTCACTATTTACTATCTCTTATTTGTTATTTCCAGATCCCCCATGGAGGGTACAAAAACCTTACTTCTGTTTCAGATTTGCAGTTAACAATACTTAGATTTTGATGTCCCAAGCAAGTTAATACCTTTATATGTTAATTATAAGTCCAGATATTATTGTTGGTAGGTTTATCTCCTACAATTTAGGCAAGCTAACAAAGGAAATAGCTAAGTTAATACTATATTTTATACATCATGCATACACTCCAAATTGACACTTTCCAAACTACTTAAACCAATTGAAGCAAATTTTTTTTTTTTTTTTTTTTTAATAAAGTATCAACTTATGGTGTCTAATTCTGATGATTGTATTCTTTATCATCAAACCAAAAAATCAATCAGTTTTTGGTGTAGGCGGGAGGTTGAACCTAAGTTTCTTATTCAACCACAAGAGACTTTACTAGTTGAACTAACTGAAACTCGCAATTAAAGCAATTATTGGTTCTTCTTAACTCCTCAAAAGTCAAAGAATTCAATCCAAAATATAAAACTTGTGAACACTTTCATTTCATCCAAAATACCACATCAAAGATACAAAGCTAGATTATTGAATATTTATAGAATCTAGTCATAAACATACATTGATACATTGCTTGAAAAGCAAAAACAAAAAACAAAAACTAATAATTTCCAAATTTGTATTCATTCTATGTTACTTTCTCTTCCAATTTTCCCATTCTTTCTCTAAAAAACTCAACCCAAAGATTGAAAATCCACAAAATACTAACAGAAATAGCCATAACAACAACAACAATCCAAGACACCCAAACCCACATTGGGATCACACCGCCGGCCTCACCACTCATGTAGAACACACACATTTTGTACACCAAACACGGCCCCAACACACCCCGCACTATCGAATACAATGCATAAAAGGGAGGGGACAAGAGACCGTACAGTTTCGCAGCGAGAACGACGTCGTCCCTCCTCGCCCTTGCCAGAGTCCACGCGTTCTGGCACGCGCTGGTCAGCTCCGCGAGGACGAGCAGCGCGAGTATGGCGCACGCGCCGTGGGACACGAGGTACCGGCACGTGACGAAGACGAAGAGCGTGGCGAGGTGGTGGCCGATGAAGAGGAGGTCGCCGGGGCAGAAGGCGAGGTAGTGTAAGAGGTCCATGGTGAAGTAGGAAATGCTGAAGTCGAGGACTGAGTTCTCGGGCTCGGTGTTCGGGGCGGCGAAGCCGCGGTTCGAGTCGGCGAGTATGGCGGAGGTGGCTAAGAAAACCGCCGGTGTGCCGTGAGCAAAGGAGATAAAGCAGCTGGCGGCTTCGGGTCGGATCTTGGGGCTCCAGTTCCGGAAAACGATGAAGTAGCCGATGAGATATATCGTGATGAACATTGGGAAGAATAGGAAGAGGTTTTCCATTTGGAATTTGAAATTGCAGGGGTAATGAAAAGGAGTGAGAGAGTGTGTGTCTTAGGGTTTTTTTTTTTTTTTTTTAAAGAGAGAGAGAGGAGAGAGGGACGGTTGGGTTGGTTAGGTTTGGCATGAATTTTTGGAAAACGAAAAGAAAAAGAAATCCAAGATAGATTGGATTTTTTGAAAAAGATGGGAGGTAAACATTTGTCGGTGAAATCAGTTAGAGCATTCTTATAGAACATATCAAAAAAATATAATATTTAGCATTTTAAATTTTAATTTTATAATATATAACATACCACTTTTCAATACCATTTATATCAAAACTTTTATTTTTTTTAAATTTCATTTAAATAATGTTTCTTTATTATTTTTCAATAATTTTTTATTTTTTCTCTCTCTCTCTTGTCTCTCTCTCCACTGTTTCTCTCTCTTTCTCATAGCACCGTTGGCACCACACTACCAAACACCCACCAAAAACCCACCACTCATACCACAATCACCACTAACAAAAAAAAATCACAGCAAAAAGACACCTCCACATCCACATCCACATCTACCCACAACCACCCACATACATTCACCACCACCAACCATAGTAGAAAAAAAGAAAGAAAGAAAAGAAACCGCCACCATCGCCACCACTAGCAAACCCACTAGCAAAACCATCACGCCGAACCAAAACCCACAGGACACGGACACCACTTCCCTCCCCGTCGTCATTTTCTTCCACGGCGCAGCTTGACGTCCTCCTTCGCACCTGTAAATCAAATCAAGACCCACCCCAACCAAATCAAGACCCAAAATCCCAAAACCAAATCAAGACCCAAAATCAAATCAAATCAAAGAGTTGATAGCATGTCGTTTTGTGTTGACCTCACACGATCGGAGCCCAATTGAACCCAAGAAGAACCACGCAGAAGAAAAAAAGAAAAAAAAAAAGAAAAAAAAAAAAAGAAGAAACCTCTATCACCGCCACCGAACCACAGCCATCGGACCCACGATCCATGACCACATTCATCGAACCACAGCCATCGGTATCACACAATCACCGGAGCATAATCATCGGCAGAGCCCACTCATCGGTGAACCACATCGGTGAAGCACAAAGAGAGAAGAGAGAAGAAAGAAGTGAGAGAGGAAAGAGAAAGATAGAGCAGAGAGAGAGCATTGAGTGAATAAAATAAAAAATCGGCTTGGCTTGATGCTCTGACCTGGGTCTCATCGGAGAGGGAGGTAGAGACATCGAGCAGAGGGAGAGAGAGAGAGTAGAGAAATGGTAAGACGGAAGAAATGGAAATGAGAAAGAAGAAAAGAAAGTGGGTCAAAGTCCTGAATAAAAAAATAATATACGGTTTACAATTGGTGAACAGTGCGGTCTCAAATATGAGATTGCACTATTCATCAATTGCAAAAATTATACCATTTAAAACATTTGATGGAGCAAGCTTTTGGATTAAAAATGCTAAAAAAATAAGATTTTTAGCATTTGAAAGATTTGATAAGATTGCTCTTAAAAAGTGAAAGGCGTTTGCTGATGATCCAAAAAGGAAATGTTCACAAGCTCAAATTTATTACCCTAGGCTTGTGTCAAACATCCAAAAGAGACCCAGAAGTCCGTATAGCCTATAGGTAACATTTGGGCTAACCACTTTCTCTTTCTCATCAGGAAAAAAAAAATTATATATATATATATATATATCTCTCTCTTTCTATCACCACTTATATATATATATATGACAAAACTTAGTTACAGTAACTTAATATCTTAGGTGCTGTTCTTTAAGTTTTTCTCTTAAGATTCAGTTATGTGGCTACTTAACTAAAAAATACACTACCTTTTCATGAGAAAAAATCCATATAGCAGAATCTCAAAATGGGAACCTAAGAAACAGCACCTAAGTACTGTACTTAAGTCTTGCTAATATGTGTGTGTGTGTGTGTATATAAGTTATAATTTAGGGCCGTTTGGTAATGTTGTTCTAGTGACACAGTTTAAGTATTGTGGAAATACATGTGAGTGAAAAAGTTTGTGTTGTTTAAACAACAAAAGCTGCTGTTTAAACAACACAACCAAACATTCCCTTAAATTACGATACTTTTGAACTCTATCTATCAAAACTTAAGATTCTAGGCTCTTAAGTTAATCGGGTTTACCTTTGGTTGCAAAGTTCATAGTAATGTATATTTGGAATATTGTTTTGAAAAAATTGAGAAATGATTATTGCAGTGGAAACAAATGTACTTATTGAAGGAATGTAAAATTACTCTTCTTAAATGTACTATTTGTAATTTGCCAAAGTATTTCATGTCATTATTACCTACCGCTGCAAATGTAGCTATTCATATCGAGCAATTACAACGTGATTTTCTATTGATAGGGTTAGGGGAGGAGTTGAGTTGGGAAAACAAGTGTTTGCCTTTGTCATAGTGGTTGATTGGAAGTTAGGAAGATTATAGTATTTAATGATGCCTTTTTGGAGTTGGTTGATGCATAAAATCTGTCAATGCATAAAATCTGCCAACGGAGGTGGTCAAAATTTTCTCAATTTAATAAATTTGAAGTGAGTAATAGTACCATAGTTAAGTTTTGGCTTGGATGTTTGGTGTTGTGATGCTCCTCTTGAGGAGTCACTTCTTAAATTGTATCATATTGCCAGGATAAAGGAAGCTTTCATAGTGGATCATATGCAATTCAAAAATGGTAGTTTATTAGGAGTTAAACGTTATTCGAGTACTACATTTTTTTTTTTTAATAAATTATTTGAGCAGTACATGATTGGGAATTGGAACCTCTTTTGATTTTCCTAAATCTCTTATATTCAACCAAGATACAAGGTGTTGGAGTGGATAAGTTATGCTCGAGGCCATCTATTCAAAAGCATTTTGAGGTTAGATGTTATTACAAAGTTTTAGCTACCTTTTGAGTTGAAAGCTTTCCTTGGAAAAGCATTTGGATGCCGAAAATCTCCACTAAAGCGGATTTCTTCTTTTGGGTTGCTTCTTTGAGGAACATCCAAACAATGAGAAACCGGAGAAAGTGTAACATTGTATTGGTAAGTTGGTGTTACATGTGTAAAAGGGATGAAGAAACAATAGATCACTTGTTGTTGCATTGCCCTATTGCGAGAGAATTGTGGGATATGGTCTTCTCTCTTTTTGAGATTTAGTGGGGGGATGTCTAAGAGGGTTATTGACCTTCTAGCTTGTTGGCTATGATTTGGGTGACATTAGGGTAGTGAAATTTGGAAGGACATTCCTCATTGTTTAATATGGTGTACCTGGAGAGAAATAAATGCAAGGGGCTTTAACAGGCCTGAGAGGTTTGTTTTAGAGCTGAAAGAGTATTTTATGAAAATGCTACTCAAGTGAAGGTTAGTTTTAGGGATGTTTTCTTTCTCAAACTTAATTTAGCTTATTGATTTTAGTAATTTTAGATGTTCAGCTAGCATATTTCCCATATTTGATCAAATTTTTTTCTAATAAAATTTATTACATATTTAAAAAAAAAAAAAAAAAGTTAATTTAGTCCATCATAAATTTTGTAAAAAATATGCCTATCCATCTTGAAATGAGTGAATTAGATTTAGATTTTATCATGCCATAAATAATTTAAAATATATTTCAAAATAATAATTATCAATGTTCATTTAATTATAGTAATACTTGTAAAGTTATCCTAAAAACTGTATATTCAAATACTATAGTGTCACAAGATACTAAGCTTAGTGAAACAACATTATTTTATAGATATTATATAATTCTCTCAACTTTTTCTCGCACCCATTTTCTTTATGTAATTATTAAAATCATAACTTTTCCGAACATCTATACCGAACACATCATAGTCTCTTTGTTGTGAAAACATGACAATATATTGATATTGAAATCAAGCTTTCTCGATTATTTTTTTACTTCTTAGTCAACAACAGTTAAACGATATTGAGATGTTGGATGGTTATGACAGTGTAAACACTTCAACCATAGTAAAAATCAAATTTTCAGAAGAAACAAAATACCCAAACGAGCAAAATTATCATTATAAATTTAATCTAGCAAAAAATTCACATTAAATAGGACTCTCCCATGGACAAAATTATCATTTCTCAAATGAAATTTAGGAAATTTGTTCAAGAAATATTAAAGTTTAATTCTCATTGGTTGAAGAGTATTCTTGAAATGAACTTGAGCTTATGGAATAAGGGGTTTTTTCTTTTTCCTTTTTTTTTTTTTTTGGGAGAAGAAGAATAAGGGTTAATTGATTTTAATAATTACTGATGATGTCTAACATCATCAATTTGTTATTCGTCCAACGGAGCCAACATCTTCTTTAGATGCCTGCAAAATAAAAGAGAGAATTTGGTGGAAAAACACCATTAGGGTGTTTTCTTAAAACCCTCTGATGATAAAGTTAGAATCAGCCCCTATATTTTGTATATAGATAGTGTTTTTGTAGTAGTTGTTGACATACCTTAGCATATGAGACGGGTTGTCCCTTTTATAGGTGATTTGGATAGCTTTTGTGCACATAAATGTTTTCATGTACATAATTGCAGGTAATTATTTCTCTATGTCTTAATGGGAGTTTAAGGTCAATGAGTAACGGTCATCATTAACTAAGCTTTCTTGCTTTTGTAACGTATCAAATGATTGGGCTCATCATCTTTAATGATCAGTGGTTATAGAACCTGTTGAAGGTTCTGCTCATTTATTGTTGTTTGGACGATACATTTTCTGGTTCATCAGTTGCCCCCTTATTCCGAAATTGTTTGTATAGAGGAGGACAATTTTCTAGGAATAAACTGTGTTCGTCCATGTCGCTTCAAATTCCGTTCTTTTCTAAACAATTTTGTTTATAATCATCACTAGGTAATTGTCTTTAGATGACATGATCTTTGCATGTTGCTAGATGATTAATGCATTTGTTTTGTTTAGTGATTGCTGCGTGTCACTAGGCAATCGTCTTTAGATGGCATGATCATTGCATGTCGCTAGAGGATCAATGCATCTTTTTTTTTTTTTTTTTTGTGATTGATGCGTGTCGCTAGGCAATTGTCTTTTAATGGCATGATCATTGTGTGTCGCTAGATGATCAATGCTTTTTTCTTTTTCTTTTTTTTTTGCGATTGCTGCATGTCCTAGGGCAATTCGTCTTTTGATTTGCGATTGCTATGTTTCGCAAGGCAATTCATCTTTTGATTTTGTGATTACTGCATTTCGCAAGGCAATTCATCTTTTAATTTGTGATTATTGCATTTTTGCAGGGCAATTCGTCTTTTGATTTGCAATTGCTGCATTTCGCATGGCAATTCGTCTTTGATTTACAATTGCTACATTTCGCAGGGCAATTCATCTTTTGATTTGCAATTGCTATGTTTTGCAAGGCAATTCGTCTTTTGATTTGTGATTGCTACATTTCGCAAGGCAATTCATTTTTTGATTTGCAATTGCTGCACTTCGCAGGGCAATTAGTCTTTTGATGGCATGATCGTTGCGTGTCGCTAGACGATTAATGCATTTGTTTTGCGATTGCTATTTGTAGCTGGACAATCGTCTTTACTTGGCATGGTTGTTGTATGTCACCGGATGATCAATACATCTTTTGAGAGAGGAATCCTAGGATCACTTCATTTTTTGGAAGAGAAATCTCAAGATCTTGAATTCATGGTCTTTTACTTGAGGGAGACCTTTATTCTGTAATGAAATACAAAAAAGGATGATAAAAAATAGAAAAGTAGGAAAAATAGGAAAACACTTACTAGTTGTATTTTCTTAGGTGTTCAACATTTCATGGACAAGGCAGATATATCTCATCCATGTTTGTTAGGCGATAACTTCCTTCTCATGTGTGGCTTTTTGTGATCCCTTTAGAGACTAAGACATTCTCTACATTCATGTACTTCTGTGCTTTGAACAATAGGTTGACCATGGTTGTTGGTGGGTTCTTTGTTATTGAAACAAGAAATCCTTTGATCTTAGTCCCATTTAGAGCAACACCTAATCCTATGCTCGTCCACTTGTAGGACTTCTTTGTTAAATCTTTTCACATACATTCTTAAGGATTCTCCTACTTCTTGTCTCACATTTAACAAATGCGATGTGGGTTATCTATACCTTTGCCCGCCAATGAAGTGACGGACGAAAGCCTCATCTAGTTCGTCAAAACTTCCGATTGTCGAAGGAGGAATCTTGCTGAACCATACCTTGGCCGATCCCTTTAGAGCAGTTGGAAAAGCTCTACACATTATTTCATCTAGGGTTTTCTGCAAGTTCATTAGACTTTTGAAGGATTCAATATGGTCAAGCGGGTCCTTCGAACCGTCGAATGAGTCGAGTTGTGGGACCTAAACTTCTGCGGCAGCGACAAGTCTAGCACATCATCGATAAAGGGTGACACAGTTTGTTTGATCATCCCATCCAGATTCCTCTAACCTTTTCCTTTCATTGCATTATTCAACTCGTCCATCCTGCTTGGACACTCAATTCCATTAGAATGATCTTTCCTTCAGCTGTTCCCTTCTTTATTGCTTTGTTGTTCCCTATTCTCTATTCTAGGTGGGGCATTGTTGCTTCTCTACCTCAACTCCTCATTTTGCACTGTCAACTCTTCTACACTTGCAACAAAGGTTCGAATTTGCTCTTCCATTTGGTTTGAAGAATCGAGATCCATTGAAAGGATGAAAATTTTTTGCAGCAGGATAGAGCACTAGTTTTAGATATGTCCTCCCCACAGATGACGCCAAACTGATGATGCCTGAAATCGTTAGTATGTTATTTGTGTAACGGAGCCAACGTCTTCTTTGGATGCCTGCAAAAGAAAAGAGAGAATTTGGTGGAGAAACACCAGTGGGGTGTTTTCTTAAAACCCACTGATGATAAAGTCAGAATTAGCCCCTATATTTTGTATATACATAGTGTTTTTGTAGTAGTTTTCGACATATCTTAACAAGTAAGATGAATTGTCCCTTTTATAGGTGATTTGGATAGCTGTTGTGCACACAAACGTCTTCATGTACATAATTGTAGGTAATTATTTTCCTCTGTGTAACATTCTCTATTTTAATGGGAGTTTAAGGTCGATGAGTAATGATCGTCATTAACTAGGCTTTATTGCTTTTGTAATGTATCAAATGATTAGGGTCATCATCTTTAATGATCAGTAGTTATAGAACCTGTTGAAGATTCTACTCATTTATTGTTGTTTGGACAATACATTTTCTGGTTCATCAATTACTAATTAACACATGGATTTTAATATTAAGCACGCGGAAAATCACATGATCTTTGTAAACTCCATTTCAGCTTGATAACTTGTAGAGCCGCCTCAACGAGTTTGAACTTTGAACAACCTGCGAATGACTTCAGTTTAAAAACCACCAGGGGCGGCTTAATGTATTTGGAGACCTAAGGCGAAACTAACATTGAGGCCATATATATATATAAATATATAACTCAAAAAAAAAATTAAATATTACTTAAACTCTATTATCTTGTTTTATATACACAATTATTACTAATTAACATGAACTACATAATTTATTTTTTTTTTATAGAAAATCTATAGACATAAAAAAATTTGGCAAAACTTTTCACACCTATTGATGTGGTAAATTAATAGCGGTAAGTAAAAGAATGATGTTAGTGGTGGACCTTAGTGAAAACTAGTAAAAGTTTGCCAACTCAACTATAGGGGTGGTAGGCCCAGTAGTACGTATCTATGTATATATTGGGTCGGGGTTCCAATCTGAGGACATTAAGTAGTTCGAGAATGGGGAAACACTGTCAAAGGAGTCTGTATTAATGAATGAAGAGGTGAGGTATGGTCATGAAAGTCCAAAAAAGTGATCCGAGGATGAATGCTTCCTCAGCTAAGCAAAGCTGAGGTCAAAAGGTGCGGTCTGACATCAAGAGCAACGTTCCGGACAACTCTACTGATAAGGTTAAGTATCAGGAAGGAACATGACAGAGAAACACTATAAAATATCTAAGGGAAAGCTGATATCATCGCATTAAATGCTCTGCAGCTTACTCTCTAGCCACGTTAATGAGGAAATGATACTTGAACAGTAGTTTTCAGCCTTACAGTTACTCTTCATAGACTTTAGGAAGGTGCAGATATGACAACAATCAACATCGACAATCTAATCTACACATGGAAAGCAGAGATGGAAGGGGGAAGAAAGTATAAAATAGAAGGGATATCTTGAGAGAAGGGGATCGGGGAATGAAGAGAGAAATACTGTAATAATAAAAACTATACTTGTAATCAATTTCAAGAATTATATACAAGGACTGATCTCCTCGAATTATGTTGAGGACGATTTTTCATTAGATATAACCAGTTTATTTTTACTTTATTGTCATTTGGATTCACTATAATTGCTACTCAACTCATTAGAGCCTAGTTTTCCAACTTATTCTCTATAAATTCAATATATTGGACTCTGTGGGCCTAGATCTTTTAACTTTTGGGCTTAGGATTCAACTCCAATCCCTACATCAACTATTGTGAAAAAAGTTGTGGACTTTTTTTTTTAAAAAATTTTGTATTGCTCTTTTTATTTTTATTTTTTGAGAAGTGTTATATTCATAATATTTTTTACAACAAATCGTAGGTATTAAATTGTTGCTTATTTTAATATGCACCTACTACTAGAATTATTTTTTTGCTATCAATAACGGTCTGTAACAATTTGCTATTTACGATTTTTTGTAAAAATGTTGTGAAAAATATTGTGGACCTAGCATTTTTCTCTCTTTTTTTCTTGTCTTTCATTTGACTAAAAAAATTTATTTTATTTGCTAGCTAATATTTTGGCTTAATTAATTAAAAAAAAAACCCTATTAGTTAAAATTTGGGGGTCTTTTTTCTACTTGGGGCTTTAAGCGATTGCATCAACTACATCTACTGTAGGGCTGACAATGAAAGCCACGAGGTTTGCGACACGTCATATTTGGCATTAGTCATGAGTCTCGTCACAATTACATACCACAATATAATCAATAGTTACATCATATATGGATAGATTTCAAGGGATTTGTTGCAAGATTGTAGAAGGGGACTACAAGTTTTGTTGAAAGTAGAGATTATGTCAACCAAGTCAAAGAAATTTAGAGTAACCCAGCCTTTTCCTTTTCTTTTTTTGAACAAATTGTCCTATCATATATTTTATATCCAACGGTCTATTAATTAGGGGGAATAATATTGTATCACTATCAATATAGCAAAAATTTATAGTTTTTCACTCTCCACGTCTCCCAAATTTTGCAAGTACTTGTAAATGACACCATTTTTACCATTTTTATTTAGTACAAACTACATTTTTTCACCATAAACTATTATTCCGATCAAACTTAGCTCACTGAATTATTGAAATACATAATTGATTCTCTAAACTTATAACTTTGTTTTAATGTCATCCCTACCATTTGTTTTGGTGTTAAGTCTGACAAAAATTATCATTAAATGACTAATTTACCTCTCTACAAAATAGACGGTTGAGGGTAAATTGATATTTCAATATTAAATTTCGTTAAAATTAACAACAAAGTAAACAAAAAGAGGTTTTTATTTAAAATTAGGGGGGAGGAGGTCGATCGTGTATTTCGATAGTTTAGGAGGTGAAGTGTAATTAGGGTGATAGTTTAGAGTGAAAATTTGTAATTTTTCTTTTATTTATTTATTTGTACTACTAATTAATTTAAGGGTTAAATCTTATATTTCAATTAATATTTTTTGTATTTTGAGCAGGTTCCATTATTACAAATCCAACTATGGAGGATTGTGGACTTTTCTTTGAGAAGTGTGCGTCAAGAGATACTCATACCTATTTTTATTGAAATATTTTAAAACCTATATAATATATTTCACTTATACCTACACAAAAAATTAATTAAAAAGGAGAGTAAGAATTCCGTTGGAGAGAGAGAGAGAGAGAATTATTTCAAAACCTTTTTATTATAGATGGTGCTAGATGAGATGAACCTCTAACTTTTTTTTTTGGAAAGCAAAACCAAAAAATAAAAAAATAAAAATTCACTACTTCAAATGCTTTGTTGGAAAGGGGTGAGTTTGATACTAACATCAGATTTTGAAAGTGACATTTTCTCGTCTAAAATTTAATTTATTAATATTCATTGCAATAATGCTTGTGGATATTATAATGTAATTAATAGTTTCAAATATAAAATGTGATCTTTTTCTACATTAACCAAATTTATTATTTTCTATGATGAAATAATCAAAGAATCAAAATTTGTATAGTAATTTAGGGCGCGCGCGCACACACACACACACATATATATATATATGTATAGATACACACACAAACCTTATCACACACACTTTGCACGTACAATGAGATTTTATTTTTTGGTTTAATGTCATAATTTTTCTTTAATATTTTTTTTTTGATAAGTTTGTTTTAAATACATAAATTTGTAAGAACATGTCATATTTTATAGGCATTTTAAGTGAAGTTAGAGATATATTTTTATCAAATTGTTTTCAAGTTTTTTTCTCCTTAAACTTAAGGTTTATGGGGTATTTTTGAACTACATAAAAGTCAAATTAAAAAAAAAAAATCATCTTATAGATAGTATATATATATTATAATTTTCTATATATATATATATATATATATAAAAAAAAATTATTATAAATTTAGGCCCTACTAATTTTGTTATATATATTTTATAATTAATATATGTGGGGGAAAAATGTTCCAATCCAACATAGTGGGCCGAGAGCTCATATGAGAGCTATTATGCGACCGAGAAGAAGGAGATGGTAAGGACAAGGCCCATCTAGAAGTGAGACCCTCAGAGGGAAGAATGATTACAATCCGAAGAGGACATCTTCTGTCCGAAGAGGTTATATTCCTCTTACGCGAATAGTATAAATCAATTGAGCGTATAAAGGGTCAAAATGATCTTTCGAGGACTCCACCTGATCAAGATAAGCTCTGAGTACACTGGAAAACGATAAGGATGGAGAAATATCTAAAGGGAAAGCTGCTACCACCGTATTTAATGCTCTGCAGCAACTTTTCTGGCCGCATTTATGTAGAGAAGACCCCTGAACAGTGTATCCTCACCTACCGCCACTCACACAGAGCTAAAGAAGATGCTTGACGTGATACGTACTCAAGTAGACTCACGGATAAGGTACAAGTGGACGATGGAGATAAAGAGAGGGGAAGATATATAAAGAAAAGAAGCTCCTAACGGTAAAAGAAAAGGAAAAAAGGAACTTAACTGTAACCCTAATATCTGTGTTCATCAGATAATCAATAAGATAGCTCTTCGTATATTCTTTCTTTGCGTGTAAACTCATGTTGGTGTGTGCTTGAAAGTTGTGGTTCATTGTTGTTGATCTCATACCTAACCTAGCTCTTTCACCCATACTCTACAAATTAATTGTTTTGGGCTTGGGCCACAAATCCCTACCCTACAATATATATTTTAAATTATAAATTTAGGCCCTACTAATTTTGTTTTTCTAGAACAATTTAGGGTCTACCACTAAAATTCATTCACTAGCATTCAAAAAAAATGATACACAACCCTCGTACTAAATCTAACGGTTTTTGTTTTTTTGAGCAATAATCAAACGGTTAATATTTCGAATTACACATAATCCGTAGGATTTACATTGGGGTCCGCAATCCAACGGTGGATACTGCCTTAAGGGTTTCGTAAAAAGAACGTTCTTGGGCTTTAGCAGAAAGACTAGAGAGCGGAGTCTCGTACTTCCCTTTCTCAAAATAAACACACACCCACACACGCACACAGTCTCGAAGCTTTGTTCAAATAAAAAACTCATTTTTATTTTTTTCCCAAACTCTGAATCAAAATTCTTTACTTGAGCCTCTACTTCAAATCCAATCAAATTTCTAGGGCTTTCGCATAACTCTCTCTAAATTCTCGGCAAACTTTGTCATTTCTAGGGTTTTTGCTTCTTGCTTTGTTTGGCTTACTTGTGCTGAAATTCTTTGATCTACGGCTAGTTCTGGTCCCGAATTCATCGCCGTGGCTTTCTTCGGAGCTCGTTTGGGCGAAAGGTTTTGGTAATTGAGGTTGCAAGGAGTTGCGGCGAATAAAACTGCAACAACTATTCGGTAATTTGTTTTGATTAGGGTTTTGGATTTTTTTTTTTTTATTCCTACTTTTTGTTTGTTTGTTTTGAGAAGTTGCTTGGTGCTTGAGGTTAGGGTTTTTGTTCAGTTTTGTTGTTGTAGAAAGCTTTGGAGTTGAAATTTTGAGTTTTGGAACTTAAAAAAGAGAGTAAATTTTGTTTACTGTATTTGCCCTATTGTTAATTAAATTATCTTGTTTTTGGTTCTCATTAATCTCTGTGATTTGCAACGATTGTGATATGTGAAAAGCAAAGAAATTCATTACTTTATTGTTTATCCTCTGTTTGGTTGCTGAGAAAATGTAGAAATTTATAGAAATGCTTGTAAAATATATATTTTTTTTTAAATGAAAATTTTGAGCAATATGAGCTGAAGTTGAGTGGAATTTTTTTTTTTTAAATAAAAAATTTTGGATCCCTTTTGGCGGGGTTTCAAGTTTTGAAGAATTTAATATATTTTTTTTCTTTTGGGTTTTCTTTACCTACTCTTATCAGCAACAAAACGATGTGTTATAGTATGCTTGTGGAAGATGGAAGTACAGCATAAGGTTAACTGGATAACTTGAGGTGGTAATTTTACGTCCTTGATTGGTATATGCAGAAGTAATTGATTGAACCGTACGTTGGCAGTCACTGTTGTAGGCAGATTGGATAGAAAGAGCAAATATTATTGGATATTATGGTGGAGAAGAATAATAGATACCCTGGTGGGTACTATGCTAATGCGTTTGGGAGGGCGGGTGAATTAGAGGGTTCTGGTAGCTCAGGGCGAATTGACACAGAAATAACTGCTTCAGAGGATTCAAGTGCCCCAATGAGGAAATGTATTAGTTTAAATTCCAATAATTGTGATGCCTTTGGTGTCCCTACACAAGTCCTTCCCCTGTCAAATATGTTGCCATCTGAAAGAAAGGAGATAATACATAGGTTAAAAATGGAACTTCAACAGATTCGGATACTTCAGAAGAAATTTGAATCACAAAGGACTAATGCTGTCACTGTGTCATCTTCTAGTGATATTCTTAGTTGTAGTAATGCACAAGTTGGGCCACGGGCAGAAGGTTTGAAAAAATCATCAACATTGACTTCTGGGCCTGGAAAGAAATTGAATACGGCGAGTCAGAAACAACATGGATTGAATCGTGGTACTTCTGGAAGGTTTGAGACCACACCAAGCACTGCAACTGCAAGTGCAATTTTGATGAAACAGTGTGAGGCTCTGTTGAAACGATTGATGTCCCATCAGCATTCATGGGTTTTCAACACCCCTGTTGATGCAGTGAAGTTGAATATTCCGGATTATTACACTGTTATTAAGTATCCTATGGATTTTGGGACAATAAAGAATAAGTTAGCTTCAGGAGCTTACTCCAGCCCATTGGATTTTCATGCTGATGTTAGGCTTACCTTCACCAATGCGATGACCTACAATCCACCTGGAAATGATGTCCACCTCATGGCTGATACTCTTAATAAATATTTTGAAGTGAGATGGAAACCCATTGAGAAAAAACTACCCAAGACTGATGCCCAAATATTAGCTGCAAAATCTGGCCCTTGTGAAGACACGGAAACTGCTAAAAAAGTGACCCCTCCCTCAAAAAAGAGGAAAATCACTTCAATGGCTGTTGAAGTTGTGCAAAAGCCTGTTAAGCATGTGATGACAGCTGAGGAGAGGCGCAGTTTAGGTAGGGAATTGGAGTCTTTGCTTGGAGAAATACCTGTACATATCATTAATTTCTTGAGGGAGCATAGTTCCAATGGAAGGGAATGTGGAGAGGATGAAATTGAGATTGATATTGATGATCTTAGTGATGATACCTTGTTCACCCTGCGGAAGCTTTTAGATGACCATTTGCAAGAGAAACTAAAGAACCATCCAGTAGCTGAACCTTGTGAAATAGAGGTATAATACTAGCCTTCCTTCTATTCCAAAGTATTTGATGTTCTTCTATGCCTTCTCTGCTGTATGTTTGACAAACACATTTTTATATATATTCTTTTAAGCAGCTGTTGAATGAATCAGGGCCAAGCAATTCATCCATGCAACCCTGCAAAGGTCACATTCTCCCTCATTTCCTTCATTTGGTTGCATATATAAAATATGATGGGGTTTGAGGGATACCTCAGTGGTTCCAGCACCTCTTATGGTGCTTGGGCACTGAGGTTCGAACCCAACTACTACCCCCACCATCCCTCCCCCCCCAAAAAATCTATATATATATATATATAATTTTTTTTTTTTTGAACTTCTGAATTGCTCATCAGTACTTTATATGACTTGTTTCTCTTCCTGTATTGTGCATTAGGGAATGACCCAGGTGATGAAGATGTTGACATTGGTGGAAATGAGCCTCCCATCTCAAGTTGCCCTCCTGTGGAGATAGAAAAGGATACAGCTCATAGAAGCAGTAAATGTATCAGTGCAGGCAGCTCTGGTGGTAAGTGGAGTTTGTCTTTCTGTCATCTATCTTGGATAGGTCTTTCTCAAAATTCATCCTTCTGAGAGAGAAATCATTAGGAAATGCAATTGTAGGAGCAACAAATCATAATCCAATTCTGGTCTCATGTATCTGAAATGATATTTGAGCCCCTATGTTGATTGAAGAGGACACATTAAATTTGTTATGGTTATGGGAGACAGAACATATCTAGAAGTCTTTCTCACAATTAAGCAGTCTTTATCTTGATGCCATATAAGCTTTTCATTCAAAAGAAAACATCTTGTTGATTTCTCATTGGAATGACATAACATGGAAATGTTATTAGATCTGAAGGCAATTAGTCTTCACTAAAACAAATTATTTGCCTACGTGGGGATTTTTGCTGTTGTGTTAGGCTCTAAGTAGTTTTTAATTATTTTATACAAGAAATACAATCTATGAAATCCCTTGTTTTTTTTCATGGTGGTTATTGCTGTATTTATTTATGGCTCTGTCTTATGTTGTCTGCAGATTCAGGCTCTGGCAGTTCTTCTGAAAGTGAATCTGGTGGTGATAAAGCTTCAAGCCTGGCAAATAAATCAAAGGTATTTGATGGTTCAATCTGTTAATTATTTTTTTGGGTGATCCCTATAGTTATTTGAATTAGAATACCATTCATATGGGATTTTGACCCCCTGTTAACTAACTACAATGCTCTACTTGCTGCTTTGGGCTCATTTGTGGATGGATTGATGTTCAACCTGCATTCTATGTACTCTGTGTTCTTCAGGTACCAGAAATCTTGGGGTCTGGTGCTCAATTAGATGAAAAGACTAGTGCTGGTGATCCTCTTGAAGGAAATCGTGANCAGTACTTTATATGACTTGTTTCTCTTTCTGTATTGTGCATTAGGGAATGACCCAGGTGATGAAGATGTTGACATTGGTGGAAATGAGCCTCCCATCTCAAGTTGCCCTCCTGTGGAGATAGAAAAGGATACAGCTCATAGAAGCAGTAAATGTATCAGTGCAGGCAGCTCTGGTGGTAAGTGGAGTTTGTCTTTCTGTCATCTATCTTGGATAGGTCTTTCTCAAAATTCATCCTTCTGAGAGAGAAATCATTAGGAAATGCAATTGTAGGAGCAACAAATCATAATCCAATTCTGGTCTCATGTATCTGAAATGATATTTGAGCCCCTATGTTGATTGAAGAGGACACATTAAATTTGTTATGGTTATGGGAGACAGAACATATCTAGAAGTCTTTCTCACAATTAAGCAGTCTTTATCTTGATGCCATATAAGCTTTTCATTCAAAAGAAAACATCTTGTTGATTTCTCATTGGAATGACATAACATGGAAATGTTATTAGATCTGAAGGCAATTAGTCTTCACTAAAACAAATTATTTGCCTACGTGGGGATTTTTGCTGTTGTGTTAGGCTCTAAGTAGTTTTTAATTATTTTATACAAGAAATACAATCTATGAAATCCCTTGTTTTTTTTCATGGTGGTTATTGCTGTATTTATTTATGGCTCTGTCTTATGTTGTCTGCAGATTCAGGCTCTGGCAGTTCTTCTGAAAGTGAATCTGGTGGTGATAAAGCTTCAAGCCTGGCAAATAAATCAAAGGTATTTGATGGTTCAATCTGTTAATTATTTTTTTGGGTGATCCCTATAGTTATTTGAATTAGAATACCATTCATATGGGATTTTGACCCCCTGTTAACTAACTACAATGCTCTACTTGCTGCTTTGGGCTCATTTGTGGATGGATTGATGTTCAACCTGCATTCTATGTACTCTGTGTTCTTCAGGTACCAGAAATCTTGGGGTCTGGTGCTCAATTAGATGAAAAGACTAGTGCTGGTGATCCTCTTGAAGGAAATCGTGAGTATATTTTCTTGTTTCCAAAATCCATTTTCATTTTGTATGTGTAAGTTTTGTGTAAAGGAGATAAAAATTGGTACCTATCACATGAAAAAAGAGAGCCCTTCTTTAACAATGTAAAAATGTTCACTACGGTAATTAAAAGAAGAAGAAGAAGAAGAGCAGACCATCTATGTTAAAGTGAATCCTAGGAATACTGTTACAGCTCCCACCCATAGTAGATGAAAGTTTGCAAAATGGTACATATTTTTGAAACAAAATAAAATTATTGGTATTTAAAAAAGGCTAAATTGCAAATTACACTCTTTAAATTTACCCAAAATTCAATTCAAGCCTCTAATTTCACTTTTGTTCATTTGAGTCCTCTAACTTTAAAACTTACTTTGTTTGTTTCAACGATAATGTTTTCTAGAAAATGAGTTGTTTTCCAAAAAGTATTTTCTATAAAATTATATTATTTTCCTATGTTTGGTAATAACTTTAAATGAGTTGAAAAACAATCTCCTAACTTCCCCTATTTAACTTGCTGTGAGATAAAGTTGTTTTCCAAAAAAATTTCATGGAAAATAATCTCTAAAAGTAAGCTATACTTTTTCTATTGACCAAAGATAGTTTTCCTTTGACTCATTTTTTTAATGCTACCAAACACTGAAAAATACGGAAAACTATCTTTACACAAGGTTTTTCATCGAAACAAATGGAGTGTTATTCAATTCAAGCATTCCATTAGTCTCTGTTAAAAAAACACCGTTAGAGGCGCTTAAAGTACTTTTTTTATTTTTATTAAAGAATATGAAATGGAAATAAACAATTATTACTAAAAAGGGTGTCATTTTGCTTATCAAACACCCTTTTAGCAAAGTTTGCATTGGGTGTAGGCTGTGAGGTCTTCACAAGGAACAACCTAAACCCAGTTGTGAAATTGAAAGTGGGGTATTAGGTTTGAATCTGAATGTGTGAGAAGTAGAAGGATTAATTGTGTTTGGTTGGGCGTTTGAGCAAGTGGACTTTGGTTTTGAATGGAATAATTGGGAGATCAAGGTGTTTCGGTTGTGGAGGATGGAAAAAGAGAAGAAGATGAGAAATTACGAATATCAGGGCAGCAAACATTTGGACTAATACAGCTAGAACTACAAGAGAAGTGGTTTGGCAGATGACGATGTTTATATTGGAGCCTGAGAAGACCTATCAGTCTTGTAGAGGGGGGAATTTTTGACATTCTTATCACTATTATGTAGTAAGTATTACAGTCTTTTTATTGGTAATGAGTCTCTTAATCTTTCATCTCTTTCACGTTCTACTCTTTCTACCAACTCTATCAAATCTCAAACTCTCTCAGGTCTGCCAATCCTAATCACTCTATTATTATTATTCTTTTGTTTTTCCTTTTTGTTTTGTTTCTTTCCATTTTTTTTATTCTTAAAGAATAATAATAATAATAATAATAAAAAAGTAATTTTAAAGGTCTCTAACAATGTTTTTTTACAGAGAGTAATGGAAGGCCTAAATTGAATTAGTTTGAAAGTTAAAAGGACTCAAATGAACAAAAGTGAAGTTAGAGGCTTGAATTGAATTCTAGTCAAAGTGAGGGTGTAATTTGCAATTTAGCCTTTAAAAAAATGCTCTTAGGCTATATGTGCCTGGGATTAAACCCCACCCCCACCCCCACCCCCACCCAAAAAAAAAACTCACATCTGATTCTTGATCTTGCGTGCATTTCAAGAAGATTATAATTTGACTTATTGCCAAAAAGAAGATCATTTTGTGTATTTACTAACCCCTTTTTTTTTTTTTTAATCTTTTGTAGGACTAGCTTTTTTTTTTTTTGGGGGGGGGTGGGGGGGGGGACAGTTTAGAACATGATGTAGGCCAAATTGGGGAATTTATTTGCATGTTCTTTTGGGAGTTTAAAACTTGACTTAGGACAAATTTGGGAATTTATCTGTGTTTTGTGGAGGGTTTAGGGGTAGGAGTATTTGTGGATCTATGGTTTTGAATGGCTGAAGAAAGGGTTATGGGGTTGTGTTAGGAATTAAAATGTGGTTTGATGAGTTATTTGATGGCTATTTGGTAGAAGTATGTGGGGTTTTAGGGTTTTGATAGGTAAAAGAATGAGCACATTTGGGGTTGCAACCTGCAAGGAAGGAGGAAAAAATAGAGTTTTATGGTGTCCAAGGGCGACATGAATGGTACCTGTGAACAGTACCACAGGAAAGAAAAGAAGATAAGAGAAGAGAAAGGAATAAAAGAATAATAAGGCCAATGCTCCTTGATACTCAGACACTCAATATTTTATTGATCAACTCAATCCCTTCTTTGAGCACATTGATCACAAATATATTTAAGGGGTGTTTCTTGTACTAATAATAGAAAAATTCCTAGTTTTGGTAGTTGATTAAAACTTAATAAAATACAAACTTGGACTCAAAGAAAATAAAACCTAAGATAGTTAAGAGATCTCTTAGAAAATTCTAGACAAATAAATTATACACTTAATTCAAGTTGCTGACAATTTTGCCTCTAAATTCAAAATAGATCATAACTTTTCAAATAAAAACCCAAATTAAAAAAGTGTTTTAACCTTAGGACAGATAAAACTAGAACTTTAAGGTCACACCACTTTTATTTCAATATTACTTCACACGTAAGCCCCATAAAATAATGCTTGAATAGATGAATTTGTAAAGTTTTAACAATGATGTAGGATCTTTAAGAATTCAGCACTATACTTGATTTCTTGATGATTTTTTGAAGGCTTTTGTTTTTTAATTTTTATATATATATATATATTTGATTAGAACTGATTTTTAAGGGTTTAGGTTACAAAAGAATTAATCTTGATGGCTGTTTAGGGCTGAAACAAGATAGAACAAAGAGAAGATAAATAAAACAATAGGCAATCACACCTAGGTCTTCCTAAGCAATGACAACCTTAGAGGGTAAAATAAGCTGCTGGAATTTAATTAGAATCAATCTCACTATGAATATTATTGACTACAATAAAGCCTTTATATAGGCTATTGTTAAATCCTTTCTTAGAAGGACTTGGACTCTAAATAACCTATTCCTGGAATGATTAGAAATACTAATAACAAACCAAAAAGGACTTAATAACATTTAAACCAAATAGGAAAATGGCTCAAAACATAAAATAGGACTCATGGGCTTTTGGTACAGCCAAGGACAATTGCCCTTATTCTAGTAGAACTAAATTAAAACTGATCTAACCAAAAATAAACAATAAAATAAAACTTAATCGAACTTTAGAATGACTAAGCAAGGTCCCAAGAGAGCTCGTTATCATCCGAATCTTCCCAAATTAATGCTTGAGCACTAGAACCAGATTTCCCTCGCCTCTTATAGGTCTTTAAAGAGGGCTGCCACTCACGTTCCCCGTCACACACACCCCCAACACACGCTCACACTAATATGCATTCCGTGCCTCTACAATGTTCAATCCATGTGTTGGGAGGACTGCTAAAGAGAGCTCATTATCTTCTGAAACTTCCCAAATTAATGCTAGAGCACTAGAACCAGTTTTCCCTCACCTCTTATGGTCTTTAAAGTGGGCTGCCACTTACGTTCCCCATCACACCACAACCCCCAACCCGCCCCACCCCCCCCCCCCCCCCCCCCCCCGGCGGGGTTCCCCCTGCACCCCACCCCTCCACAACAGGCACTCACACATATATGCATTCCATGCCTCTACGATGTTCTATCCATGTGTCGGGAGGACTGCTAACATTGCAAGAGAAGAAATGGGTATTGAAAGGCTCCTGTTCCTATTAAAAGCATTAGAAATTATTTATCCATTAAAAGCCACTCTCAGCATTTAAACTCTTTAAATTTCTCTAAAAGCCTATGAATTGTGATGCACTTTTAAGTGTTATATTCAGAACAAGTTCAGCAGAAGGTTAGCAAATGCAGTGTCTGAGGAATGGCCGGGGGGAGAAGAAACTGGCTACTGTTGCATCCTTTGCATTTCCTGAAACATATATGCTATCTGCTGTATTACTTCTTTAAGAATAAACCTCAGCATCCAAGTCCACTGTGATCTTTTGCAGCTTTATGACTGACCCTTTTTTTAATTGCTGGCCACTTTTCAATTATTACTGAAACTGTCTTATGCGCCCTCAAAGTTGGCATAGATTCGATAATTTAGGTGCTCTTCAAGCTGGACTATGGCTATAAAATTTACATTACTGCTTTTTTATGGTAATACATCACTGCTGTAGTCTGCTAATGCATGGTTTCGTACAGAATCTGTTAGTGGGTTGGATCAAGTGGAACAGAGTTCCCAGCAAAAGCCAAGTTCTGTGGACTCAGATTACTGTCAAGATGGTAAGCCTAAGAGTCAGCAAGTAAACTGTCCTATTCATCCTAGAGTAGCTTCTAACTGATCATCCCTTAAACATTGTAGGGGACAGTGCTCCAACTAAGAGGCGGCAGGTCTCCCCTCAGAAGCTTTATCGTGCTGCTCTTTTAAAGAACCGATTTGCTGATACAATCATGAAAGCTCGAGAAAAGACACTTACACAGGTTGGTTATTGATTTGGGCTGCTTGAAAATTTTCAATATTTGCATCTCTCCATTTTGTGAGTATTACCCTGTCTGGATATGATCGGATACAATTTGATCTTGATGAAATCAGGGCGGGAAGTGGGATCCTGAGGAGAAATTACGACGGGAAAAAGAGGAACTGGAACTGGAACGGAAAGGTTGTTTCTTTATGCTTTGAATATGTTCCATGCTTATGTTTATCTGCTTTTGTTTCTGGGGAAGATTAAACTGTGGTATAGAATTCCTCTGTTAGTAAAACATATTTTTAAATCATGGATCCAGAAAGAGCACAATTACAAGCAGAAGCCAAGGCTGCTGAAGATGCTCGAAGGCGAGCGGAAGCAGAAGCTGCCGCTGAGGCCAGACGGAAGAGGGAGCTTGAGAGAGAAGCTGCACGGCAGGCATTGTTGCAGGTAAACAAGAACATTATATCTTGCATGTGTACGTGGCACTATTTCTCCTTGGTTTTTTATTGTAATATACCCCGGTACTCTTGCAGATGGAAAAGACTGTTGAAATCAACGATAATTCTCGGTTTCTTAAAGACTTGGACATGCTTTGTACTGCCCCTGCTGAGCAACTACCAAGTTCCGCAGATGAGACAAGCCCAGATCACTCACAAGATGGCCTGGGTGGTTTCAAGTTTGGGGGCTCAAATGCCCTGGAAAAACTTGGTTTGTTCATGATAGAGGATGAAGAGGAGGAAGTGGACCCACCTAGTAATCCCGTTAATGAGGTAGAGGAGGGAGAAATTGATTAAGATGTACTGCCTTTTTGTATTAGTTAAATGAATTGAGATAAGAATAGCAATGAAGTTCGTTTGTGTTAGTGGATTTGCATGCATTTCTCGCTCAATGTGAACTGTGAACCCTCTGGCAATCAACAATACTCATAGATAGTTATGTACAGAGCAACTGGATACGTCTTTTATGTGCAACTTTTCTGAGCCAAAAAAGGCTTTCCAATCAGTTCCTTAACCATCTGAAAAGGGTTGGCAAACTGGCAATGACTATCGATTAGCCTTTTCTGCATTAAAATTACTTTCAAATCCTACTTATGGGTTTGGTTTTTTTGTTCATTTCGTCAGAGTCTACCATTGGACCATTAATACAAACTAAGACGTTTCGTTCTCGAGTTGGGGGACACAGTCATCCGTAGCTGGACTTGGAGACAGTTTTACAGTACTCTTGATCTTTTAAAGCTATGCCAGTTTTACATACTCTTCCGAAGAAATGCCTACTTCCTAATCCTCACAATCTACCACGATGATTACACCATGTTAGCAAGTACTCACAGAATGAGGTAGGAGAGTTTGCCAACAGTGTCAATAAATGATTCCAATTTAAACAGATAATATGTAGATAAGGTCCACTGAAAAATCCTAATTAAAATATCTAACATAAGGTCGACTTTAAAAAAATATTATGGTGTCAATTTGTAAAATTTTTAAACATTGTAATATTAGATTCTGTCCAATTAACCAAGGGTTTGATTTTTTCTCCAAAAAATATAACTAAGGGTTTTATTAATGGGTGAGACTTTTCTCAATGTAAAAGAGCACATGATTGAACATATAGCTAACATGTATCTATTTTAAGACACATGTCAGTATTTTGTTGTCCCTATTGCTCAAAACCATTATAGGGAAGCCAAATTCTTGGTTAACAAATGCCTCAATGCCTCAATGCATTAGTTATTGTAATTGATGTTTTATTTTTTTTAATCACAATTTTTAGTTAAAGAAATATTTGTTTATTTTCTGTACTTACTTCCTAATACAGTAAGACCCATTAATTCCTATTTAATGGATGCATTCACACAACCGTTAACAAAAGTTATATAACAAAAGTCATAAACTAGAAGCTTCCAATTATGGAAAACTTAAAGCTTATTTGAATATCGCTTATTGCTGAAAACTAAAAATACTGTAGCAAAATAATAATTTTTAAATGTGTGAATATTACCGTAAAATCCAATTTTAATGAAAATTTTGTTGAAAAAAGTATTTGCGGGTCTCGTGAACAGTGCACAAGACCCACCATCCAAAAACGCACAGTTGAAAAATACGCAAAATAACACGCAAAACGTGCCAAACAAACACTTAATAGATAGATTATAATTCAGAAAAAAAAAATTGTGACGCATAAAGCACACAACTTAAGTCTAACAACCGATCACCAATTATTGATTTGGCAACATAAGAATTTAATTATAATAGCGAGGGAATAGTCTGGTACTTAGAGAGTTTTGGACACCTAAGTAATTAAAAAAAAAAATGAAAGCTAAAGAATCGAGTTCTTTATTGTACAAACTATTTTCGAGTTCTTTATTGTGGCCTAATGACACTTTTTAAAAAAGGGAACGAGTTCAAGGTTTGACTAAGCATAAGTGCAGGGAACTTATGGGCATAAGGTTCTTTATATCATCTCGGCATAAAGGGCCTTAATTTTCAATGCAAATCACTAGGCAAATAATTCCATCACAGGTTGCAGTTGCTCGATTGGCTAAAGATAAATTTGCAGAGGATGCAACGTGGTCCAAATATATATATATATATATATAATATTTAATGTAAGGCTGATATACGTTACATTACACGCACGCATGTGAACCACTTAAGGTGTCACCATTAAAGCTGTTCAAATCCTCGAAAGGCGAACATATAAAACATTAGCTAAGTGGTGGAAGGAGGAGATGAGGATTCACGCAGATGACTGTCTATAAAGTTTGGACTCTGGAAAGTTGCTGCTTCAGCCCAACTGGGCCATGGGTTGACTATGCTGTGCTGGCTAGCCTCATCTATGAATTTGCATTCCTCAATGCTATTGCTAATCTCTCTCTCTCTCTCTCTCCGTTTGCCTCTAATGGTCATACAAGATGCTAAAAGCCATATGGAATCCTCGAACGGGTCATTACTTAGTTAAACAACAGTGGCTAAATTTCCAAGAGATACTTCAATAGAGAGAGGGGGTTGGGGACCATATAGCCATTGCCTTTTTGCCTTTCGTATTCGTTTCAGGTATCCACTCGACTATATATGGTTTCTCATACCACTTTGAACCATTAAAAATAGTATGATCTCTGAATCTAAATTCACTACGATCTTCTTGCACAAAATTGAAGGGTAAATGTAATGAAATGTGTAGACATCATACAAAATAACTTAGAGATTCTATAACATGAGTAATTATTAGGTATTCTTAAAATAGAATGTATACTCAATGCTAATAAATACATGAAAAAAAAAAAATTGGTATTACCTGACCTACTTTTATTAGTGTGGAATATCATGTTAGTTATACTAATGGGTAATTAGAAATTTCCACACAACACCAATTTATTGGATCAAACTTTATTAATACGTTTCTTGACCTAATTCTATCTTCTTTCTTCTTTTGTCTGGAAACCAAAAATAAAATTTAGATACATAGTTATACATCCCAATAAGTGAAAATATTTGAAATATTAGGCTAGATTGAACACAAAGTATGCCCATAGTGGCCCCGATCCAATCAATAATGAAGAATTGCGACTTTTCGTGTAAGGGTATGACTCTTGGTGAAAAGCCACACCTTTTGGCAAAGGATCCAATTGTTAGGAGGGTAGTGACCTTTAATGAATGTGTGGCTTTGTATCCATAAATATGACACTACACATTGTTGTTGATGAAGTATGAAATTAGTATGATGTATGTTCTGAATTTGGTGATAAATTGAATACCTAAATAAGAAAAATCACGTTATATATCAAAATATATGCATCGATGTAGTGCCGGTCAAGGACCCTTTTATGCCTAAGTCAGAATTTTTTTTAGGATCTCCATAAACTCTCAAAAGTATACGAGTTAGAAAAGTGTTTCATGTACCTTTGATTTGGTGAAGTCTTGCCTTTATATAGAGGGTCTTGAGTGGGGTCTGCTTGTTTTATGCCACTACTCTCATGGAGACGTGTGGGTTTAATGGGGTGAGTGGGAGCGAATTGCGAGGTGCTTAATCTCACGTTCTATTCCTTTTAGATGATGGTGCGTTTTTATTCTCCATCAATTGTCAACAATCATTTATTAGAATGGTAACGTAAAGAACAACGCACAAAAATCTCTATCCCTTGTCATGAATCTCTGCTAGTGTTTTTTGTTCTTGTAAAACGTTACCATGTGAGTTTCATCAACATTCTATCTGTGAGAGGCAATATGAGAAAATGTAGAATACTTACTGATGGGTCTAGAAAATTCATTAGGGTCGTCCACCTTAATGGACGACTTTGTGTCATTAGTAGACCATCATAGAAAAAGATGCAACCACTCAAGCACATTTAGCACATTAATGATGATCATTACTTATCGGCCTTAAACTCCCATCAAAATAGGAACCGTTAACACAATGAAAACAATGAAATAACCACCTGTAATTATGTAAAGAAATACATTTATGAGTAAAACGACTACCTAAAATACCTATAAAAGGGACATTTTACCTCACTTGTTAAGATACGTCAAAAACTATTACTACAAAACTACTATCTATATATAAAAGATATATGTTGATACTAACTAAAGCATCGGAGGCTCTCTCACTAGGCACAACCTAGTGGTCTCTTTGATCAACTCTCTTTATCTTATAGGTCCTACAAGATCATCAAAAACTATGGATTAAACGAGTGATCCCACTGACAATTTTTTGTAAGGAAATACTAACGAGTGTCCTTAGGGCACTGGTTAATAATCCATTTAAAGAAATTTTTATGAGAAATGAAAAAAAAAAAAGTAATTAATATTTTGACAGTTTTTTTTTTTAAATTTTTCATAAAAGTGGTATTTAAACTTTCTTAAAATAGATTATTAACCAGTGTCCTAAAGTACTCGTTAGCATTTCCCATTTTTGTATCATCACTTACAACATCATACTTTTTGTAGGTTTGATTAATGAAAAGGTACACTTAGAATTGCATGTGACTGAAACAATCTTATATACGAAGATGCTTAATCTTTCTTTAACAATAGGCATAACCGAGATTATATTGGAAAATGATGAGTTCTTTGAATGCAATCAACTATTCTTGAAAAGCACCTTAATCCCTGTACATTAATGAGAATAGTCAACAATATGGTTAATTGAAAATAATTATTGCCTACAAAATGAAAATTAAAAAATGATTAGTTGGAAATAATTATTGCCTACAAAATGAAAATTAAAAAATGATTAGTTGGAAATAATTTTCATCTAGGGAGTGGTTGTCCTCAAATTGTGTGTTGAGAGGACATATGATGTTGTGACTCTTCGTGAACAGGTTACAACCTTTGGAAAAAGTTGCTACTATTATAAGGATTGAGACCTTGGATTAACTATGCCTCTATAAATAGGACACTACATTATTGTTAGACAAACATTTAGAGTGGTGTTATAGAGAATAATTGTTTAATACATAAAGGAAATATCTCTCTCCTTTATCAATTTCTATTGGTGAATTTAGGTTGTAAATATCGTATATTTTATTTTTATAACAAACCTTATCATCGTATGAGCCTCATCAGCGGAGCTAGAAATTTTTGTTTGGGAAAGCTAAGTTGCGACACTAATATATTTATTAAGACAACTCTCATATACATACATATATATACACACACACTTTTTTTTTATTATGTATACACATATATATACATACTTTTTTATTTGATAAGTTATATATATACACTCACCTAAAAAAAAAAAAACTTAGTATTTTTCAATCAAAATTATATTTGATGACGATTTTTATAAAATAAAATTCATTTTTTCCATTTCCATAGTGAAATTTTTAAAATGTTTCATTTAAAATACAAATTATCAAATTTTATACTAAAGTAAGTAAAAAATCTTTCAATTGAACCAATGAAAATTTCAAAAAACATGAACTAAAGACATTAAAATAAGTTAGGTTCTAAACATATTTGAAACTATCTTCCTCTAACCTATTATGTATCAACTAAAGACACATTTCATGTATAGTTTTAGTGACAAGATTTTTTTAATGAGTTGATAACTTGTTAATCGCCACATAATGGGTTAAAAAAAAAAATTCAAACATGTTTGATGCAAAACTTTATCAAATATTTAACAGATGTAAGAGCACATTTTATAATAAAAAATAGAATTATGAATGTAGGGACTCAGTTTGGATTGACCCTGAGTGTGAATGGGTTTTCAGCCCAATCAAGCCCAAACAATAAATTTATAGAGAGTGGGTCAAAGGTTTAGGCGCTGGCCGTCGTTC
The DNA here is from genome assembly GCF_002906115.3 of Quercus suber. Classification (NCBI taxonomy): domain Eukaryota; kingdom Viridiplantae; phylum Streptophyta; class Magnoliopsida; order Fagales; family Fagaceae; genus Quercus; species Quercus suber. Next base: position 707,135 of record NW_027069524.1, on the reverse strand, counting down.
ATCAAGCATGAACCTTTATTTGTAAAAAGATATTCAGAGTGTCTATACAACTGGGAGGATTCTCCTCGGCCAAGGGCCGAGGAAGCCTTTTTCTTCTCTTTTTTCCTCCTCCCTCTTTTACTTTACTTGCTTTCCTTATATAGTCTTCATCTTCCTATCTCCTTATTCCATCTGTTGATCATTCATTTGCCTCTCTTCTGGCCGTCCGTCCCATCAGAGGCCTTATCAGTACTCGAGTGGTTCACTCTGATCAACGTTGTCCTGCTAAGGGGTTATATCCCCATTAATGCGGCCAGGGGGGTTAGGTGAATGCATTAAATGCAAGGGTGACAGCTTACTTTGGGCCTGATCTTTCCCGAAAATCACCCTTGTCAGGCCGAGGATGAGGAGGTCCTCGGCGTGGATTGGGAAAAGAGGCTTTCCCCAATTTAGCCTTGAAGTCAGTGTTCCTCGGTATGGGCCTTGGGCCTACTACCCGATGGGCCGAGGCTATCAGGCCCACGGGCCCCACAATAGCCCCTCAAAACCCTGCTGCTCGTTCCCTCGGACGGGGAGGAGGGTTTTGATACCTGCGGACCCTCTAGACGAGTCGCCCCGCTTCAGCTCGTGTTAATGCTAGCGGCTTTTTGACTGCCCGATGCGCGTTTTTAGCGTTTCAAGACTTAATGGGTGTCCACATTAAATTTTGGCAGCACCACGTTTCCCACTTTCAACGGCATGATCTCTGGCTTTTATGAACAAGCGGTTACATTTGGGGACCTAAGGGGGAGTATAAGTACCTGTTTGAACCATCTGGTTTCATCATTTTCGCGCTTACAACCATTGATGCGTATGACTTAAGTCTAGTTCAACTTGCACTCTTCCTGAAGAGAATCGCCATACTTCTGTAAGTCTTCTTTTTCTAGCGACCTCAAATTTCCTTGATTTTACTCCTCCTTTTCTTCTTTTAGAACTTTTAGTCATCTTTGGGGAATGGGTAAGTTTAAGAAGTTGGTTGAGTCCGACGAGATGATGAACAAATTCATTGTCGACTATGGAATACCCAATAATGTGAGTTTGAAGTACTGTGAAGAAGGGGAGTGGTACCTTAAGAGGAGAGAGGGTGAAGTTGTGATGGGGGGGGGGGGGGGGGGGGGGGGGGGGGGGGCATCCATGCATGCATTGCAGACATGAGACAACAGCTCACTATTTTAGGCAAATTAGCTTTAAAATAAGTGTAACTTTCGGCAAATTGGGGTGGAATCGAAATGAGTTGGGGCTGTTGACACAAATGTTTTTTTTTTTTCTTTGCCTAGAGAAGAATGTCCTCAACACTTGTTATAGTAAAAGCCCTCCTTAGTGGGTAGTGGCCACAAAAACCACAGCTTCCCAATCCATCACTCGTGCACCAAAGAGATAAGAAGAGCCACCCACTCAATCACTCACACACACATACACTTCTCTCTCTTTGTCCTTCTCTTTCTCAAAGAGGGTGGCTTTTGAAATGACACTTATGGAGAAATGAGCATATATGCAATTGCCAAATTTAAGCAATTTTTATTAAAAAATTCATACATTAAACATGTTAAGGAATTCTTTTTGTTACTTTTATAAATCCTTTGTTTATTGACTACTTTATGGTTCTTTTTATGTTGTTGAATTCTTTGGTGCATATATAAAACCCTACCACTAATTCAACCAATGGGGCGGCATTTGAATGTTGTTTCTTTAATCCTTGGAAATGATGCTATCAGTGGACTACTAGATTATGGAAAAGTGGCTGGCGATGCAAGACACTTGTCAACTTTTCAACGGACAGTTATTGAATAAGAGAAAGAGAAACAAAATATATTTGATATTTCTTCACAGACACGTGGCCTGATTATTCGATCCCCCAAGTTAAAAATGATGAGCTGGATATTGATGGCTATGTCTATATCCCATGATAGGAGTTTTTGTTTATTTTGCATTTCATGGAGAAGATAACATTAATCTAAGGGCAAGTAGAATTTGTTTGGTGAATTGAAGTGGGTTTATTATTTTAATACATTAAGTTAATATAATACTGTTATTTTTTTGCTAGGATTAAGTTAAGTTAATACACTAATATTAATTTTTTTTTTAATATTTTAAGTTAATATAATAAGATATATATGCGGCAGGTGGTATATTTTTTAGTCAGATAAACTATTAACTATTAGCCTATTAGTCATCAAGATATAATTTTGTATACATAGCTTTAAAAATGTCATATTAATATATAGAATTAAAATTTAAAATAAAATACATTTTAAATAATGCTAAATACACAATATTTTCACAAAAATTTTACAACAAATCTTAGGTAACATGTTGTTACTAGTAGACAAAAAAAGAGATGCTAATAGCGGATTCAAACTAAAACCAATAACAACTTATCACCTAAGATTTATTTTGAAAATATTATAAATGTAATTTTACTCAAAACGCCACATATCATACTTACTTACTCATACATTAAAGGACACTATACAATCTAATACCACCTAAACCACAACCGACCAAAATGACACTGAGACAATCAAAATGAGAGAGAGAGAGGTATATGGCTCATTAGCAAAGGCTTCAATTTTATGCCGTATGAAAGACGACATTATTGAATTCAAGACCTCCCAAAGAAAATGATTCAGTCACCAGAGGACAAATATGGTCATAAATCTGATATTCACATAAAATTATTATTGATAACCTCAGTATTAATTTTTATGAGAGAAACTGAGCATGTAGAAGATCATGTAAACCAAATGGAACTCATTGCCAAAACTTGCTAACACTAAACACATTGTTGAACAAGGGTAAAACTTAGGTATAATTTCTTAAGTGCTAAACTTTAGGTTTTTAAATTAAATTCGAACACATGGTTGTATTAACTATTAATCAATAAAATACAAGCAATGTTATATTTCTCAAAGGTAATTAAATTCTATACAATTCTATGTTTGAATTTAACAAAGAAATCTAATGTGTTGTATCTAAATTTTACTAGTGGAACAAAATGCAAGTTACTGTAGTGTTCAATAGTTTGCCAACATCGTACGTGCTCCTTGTTTTTGAAGAGGAAAGGTTGAAGAGAAGAAAGAAAGTGATCAACAAGTGCGTGCTTCGCGTGCAGCAAATTAACTGAGACAAAGAAGAGCCAATTATCCTAATGAGTGGGAGGAAACTAAACAATTGAAGATAGAATGAGATTAACCATGATTGTCGCACAAGTACTTGCGGCGAAACTTTCAACCAATATATGATATATACTATATACTTGGTGGTTGACTCTACAGTCATCATGAGACACATTGTCATGAGACACTTTGCAAGGGAACAGTGACTCTTCTTGGAAATAAGAGAGAAACTAGCAGAGTAGAGAATAAAGTATATATGAACAGCACCTGTTGTGACATTTTGGGTGAAGGTAAGTGTAAGCTTGTTTTGACTTGTGAAAAGACCCGTCATTGTATTGAGCCATCTATTGTATGTGCCGAACATTTGTAGGAGCTTTATTTATATCGGAAACCTGTATTTTTTTTAAACCTATTATTATTGTTGTTGTTGTTGTTGTTATTATTATTAATAAGAATAAATGGAATTGGCCATTCAATTTTTTTTTTTCCCTGAGAAACGCCATTCAATTAAATTAAGAATATGTTGCTTAATAAAAGTTAGCCCATACATTCAATTCTTGAAATCCTTAAAGGAATATGCTAATTATAGGAAAAAAAGTATAACATAATTATTCATTTTTCTAAAGTGGGACTTGTAACACTTCTTATTAAAACCTCTAATCTTCATTCTTTTAATATGGGGCTTGCAACACTTCTTTTTGAAACATTTTCTTCACTTGTTGTTTTGTTTATTTATTTATTTATTTATTTAAGTGGGACTTGCATATTATTTATTTATAATGTTACGATGGTTCAACTTTTAGTTGAATCCCGGTCTAACCTTTAAATATTGAACCTCTTCCTTTTTTGCTTGTTCTTCAATTATTTGATTTTTAGATATTAAGATGTATAAGGAGGTTAGCTATTTTGCTATAGTAGGCAAACATCATGTAAAGTTTATTAAGATACCTCCAACAATGCCAAGGTCCTCAATCATTTTATGTTGCTAGTAGCTAGGATGATTTCATCCTTTGTGATGTAAAAAATGAAAGTGTTATATATATATATATTGTAGGGACTCAGTTTAGATTGACCCTGAGTGTGAATGGGTTTTCAGCCCAATCAAGCCCAAACAATAAATTTATAGAGAGTGGGTCAAAGGTTTAGGCGCTGGCCGTCGTTCATCAAGCATGAACCTTTATTTGTAAAAAGATATTCAGAGTGTCTATACAACTGGGAGGAGGCTCCTCGGCCAAGGGTCGAGGAAGCCTTTTTCTTCTCTTTTTTCCTCCTCCCTCTTTTACTTTACTTGCTTTCCTTATATAGTCTTCATCTTCCTATCTCCTTGTTCCATCTGTTGATCATTCATTTGCCTCTCTTCTGGCCGTCCGTCCCATCAGAAGCCTTATCAGTACTCGAGTGGTTCACTCTGATCAACGTTGCCCTGCTAAGGGGTTATATCCCCATTAATGCGGCCAGGGGGGTTAGGTAAATGCATTAAATGCGAGGGTGACAGCTTACTTTGGGCCTGGTCTTTCTCGAGAATCACCCTTGTCAGGCCGAGGATGAGGTGGTCCTCGGCGTGGATTGGGAAAAGAGGCTTTCCCTAATTTAGTCTTGACTAGTCAGTGTTCCTCGACATGGGCCTCGGGCCTGCTACCAGATGGGCCGAGGCTATCAGGCCCACGGGCCCCACAATAGCCCCTCAAAACCCTGCTGCACGTTCCCTCGGACGGGGAGGAGGGTTTTGATACCTGCGGGCCCTCATTACCAGCGGTTGAGAGTCACGATAAGATCGCCGAGGATACATCATTAACTGACCAACCATCCGAGGAGGTTGAGCCCCAGAGAACGTTGGGGGAAGTTATAACCGAGGGTCAGGAAACACCACAAGACGTAGCGAGGCCTACGGCGGAACCTTCGAGACCAAGCCCTTAGGCCTTAGCTAAAGCCTTTTGATTTGCTCATCGGATTAATTTACCTACTGAGTCGAGGAGACTAGTATACGACATAGGATAATTTTGTTTATTTTCTCTTTTATTTCATTTTGTTTCTTGCCTTAGTGGCATTGTAAGGAAATTGTGTACTTTCCGTTTGAACTGAATACTTAATACTTTGCTTCCAACTAATGATATTTTCTTTTATTTACTTTACTATTGTATTCTGCTCAATATTCCTATTCTATTCTGGAGTTAGCCTCATGAAATCATCTGTTATCCTTCAAATATAAATCTAAAGACCGTATTATAGCTTGACTCTAAGTAACGCTTTGGTTTTTCTTCAGATAGTTATTTTCTCCATAGGTTTGGGTCCGAGGACCATGCAATACCTTGGTTATGTCTAGTACTTCCATTTTTCTATAAGTATCTAGTTTTCCATAGGTTTGGGTCCGAGGACCATGCAATACCTTGGTTATGTCTAGTACTTCCATTTTTCTATAAGTATCTAGTTTTCCATAAGTTTGGGTCCGAGGACCATGCAATACCTTGATTATGTCTAGTACTTCCATTTTTCTATAAGTATCTAGTTTTCCATAGGTTTGGGTCCGAGGACCATGCAATACCTTGGTTATGTCTAGTACTTCCATTTTTCTATAAGTATCTAGTTTTCCATAGGTTTGGGTCCGAGGACCATGCAATACCTTGGTTATGTCTAGTACTTCCATTTTTCTATAAGTATCTAGTTTTCCATAGGTTTGGGTCCGAGGACCATGCAATACCTTGGTTCTGTCTAGTACTCAGGTATAATGGTGTGTACCTAGTTATAATGGTGTGTATAGTTTTACCATAGGCTTGGGTCCGAGGACCATGCAATACCTTGGTTCTGTCTACTACTTCTATTTTTCTATAAGTATTTAGTTTCCCCATAGGTTTGGGTCCGAGGACCATGCAATACCTTGGTTATGTCTAGTACTTCCATTTTTCTATAAGTATCTAGTTTTCCATAGGTTTGGGTCCGAGGACCTTGCAATACCTTGGTTATGTCTAGTACCCAGTTATAATGGTGTGTATAGTTTTACCATAAGCTTGGGTCCGAGGACCATGCAATACCTTGGTTTTGTCTACCACTTCTATTTTTCTGTAAGTATCTAGTTTCCCCATAGGTTTGGGTCCGAGGACCATGCAATACCTTGGTTCTGTCTAGTACTCAGTTATAATGGTGTGTATAGTTTTACCATAGGCTTGGGTCCGAGGACCATGCAATACCTTGGTTCTGTCTGCCACTTCTATTTTTCTGTAAGTATCTAGTTTCCCCATAGGTTTGGGTCCGAGGACCATGCAATACCTTGGTTCTGTCTAGTACCCAGTTATAATGGTGTGTATAGTTTTACCATAGGCTTGGGTCCGAGGACCATGCAATACCTTGGTTCTGTCTAGTACCCAGTTATAATGGTGTGTATAGTTTTACTATAGGCTTGGGTCCGAGGACCATGCAATACCTTGGTTCTGTCTACTACTTCTATTTTTCTGTAAGTATCTAGTTTTCCCATAGGTTTGGGTCCGAGGACCATGCAATACCTTGGTTCTGTCTAGTACCCAGTTATAATGGTGTGTATAGTTTTACCATAGGCTTGGGTTCGAGGACCATGCAATACCTTGGTTCTGTCTACCACTTCTATTTTTCTGTAAGTACAGGTTTATCCTCGGATCGCTTTGCTGGAGGTGATTCCTCCTTGGGTCAGATTATGATCTTTACACGTGGCGTTGATCTCGCCTCCAGCTCAAGGCCCCATCTTTTTCATTTATGAAGCGCCCATTATCCGTTGGTGTTCCGCGCTTAACGCTTCGGTGCGTGAAATGCGCCTTCATTAATGTCCTCGTAAATTAACATGAGTCCAACGGTCTATGGCCTCCTTGGAAATTGGTAGCTTCATTATTAGCCCAGCTGATAATTCTCTTTTCGAACTCCGCATGAATTAATTCTTACCAACCCCCACCCCCTATAAAAGGTGGCGAGATGGTTTCTCCACAACCCATGGACCTTTCAATACAAACAGGAAAATAGAACACCTTCTTCCAACTTCCCAAACCCTTTCAACAACCCCGCCGGAATTGTGACTGGAACTGGGAAAAGCCAGTATGGCCGCAGCCCCCATTGGGCTTTCGGTGCGGCAGAATCTAGGCGTAACCCCGATGGCGCTCTACAAGGTGGCCCAGAGGGATGTTGTTAGAGTACCTAACGTCTCTCCTCGGAGCGCACCCCCGACAAAGAAGACGTGCGAATTCACCTCATGGGCGGTGCTCGAGTGTTGCCGTCTCCAACGGCCAACACTCGTGAGGATTGGAGAGAATCAAGGGAACATCATGGGGGAAGGTATCCCGGAGCCCCTGCATCTGCTCCTCTCTTTGTTCCAGCTCCGCCTGGCCGAGAAGGGAGTTGTCGGTGGCCTGGAACATGATGGCCCTCCCCCTTCTCTGCCTTTTGTGTCAAGCTCTCCCATTCTCTTTATACCAATAAAGGGATGGCTTGACACTTCTCACCTGCTAGCTTTTTTAGGGCGGCTCTACCTGGGCCTCTGATTGTAGAAATAGCTGGTAGGATTAGCTTGTAAATTTGTGTGTGAAACACACCTGCCTGAGCCTTTGATTGTAATTTGTAATGTTTCTGTTTATGAAATAATAATATCAAGATTTCTCTCTTCGCTGTCAAATCTTCTATTTTTTTTTTTTTTCAACCTACTGTAAAACGACTACTTAGAACACTCTCCTGGTGCGCCGGCCAGCACCCTAATCCTTCCCACAGACGGCGCCAATTGTAGGGACTCAGTTTGGATTGACCCTGAGTGTGAATGGGTTTTCAGCCCAATCAAGCCCAAACAATAAATTTATAGAGAGTGGGTCAAAGGTTTAGGCGCTGGCCGTCGTTCATCAAGCATGAACCTTTATTTGTAAAAAGATATTCAGAGTGTCTATACAACTGGGAGGATTCTCCTCGGCCAAGGGTCGAGGAAGCCTTTTTCTTCTCTTTTTTCCTCTTCCTTCTTTTACTTTACTTGCTTTCTTTATATAGTCTTCATCTTCCTATCTCCTTATTCCATCTGTTGATTATTCATTTGCCTCTCTTCTGGCCGTCCGTCCCATCAGAGGCCTTATCAGTACTCGAGTGGTTCACTCTGATCAACGTTGCCCTGCTAAGGGGTTATATCCCCATTAATGTGGCCAGGGGGGTTAGGTGAATGCATTAAATGTGAGGGTGACAGCTTACTTTGGGCCTGATCTTTTCAGAAAATCACCTTTGTCAGGCCGAGGATGAGGAGGTTCTCGGCGTGGATTGGGAAAAGAGGCTTTCTCCAATTTAGCCTTGACTAGTCAGTGTTCCTCGGCATGGGCCTTAGGCCTGCTACCCGATGGGCCGAGGCTATCAGGCCCACGGGCCCCACAGTTATGTCATCAATAAATTATTTAAATTGTAAGTTTTTACAGTTTAAAATTATGCGTAAAATATAAGTGTATTAGTATAGATCATATAGTAAATAATATTTGATTGACACAAAATTTGACATGTGTATTAAGAGAAAAAAACACAGACAATTCAAAAAAAGAACTTGCAATTCAATGATTAAAATTTTAAAATATATAATAATGTTTATTTTATTTAGTAAGGTTTACCTACAACCAATTTTGTAGATAAACTTTATTATTTTATTAATTGCTATGAATTGGAAATGGAAAATTTTTCCTCCAAATCAATTTAAAGATGAAAATTTTCTTTAATTAAAAGCCAAATCATTCTTAATGGGTAGGTCGATTAAAATCATGTGAAATTTATTCATTTGTATTGTAAGTAATTATCTACCTTACTATATTATGAGTAATTTTACTATTATTATTATTACTACTACTACTTAACTTGTTAATATTTGCTAAAAATAATGAGAAGTTTTATTGTTATTATTATTACTTACCCTGTCAATATTTGCTAAAAATAAGGTATACTTATAAAAAGCACTCTTATTTTGGTAATTTCCTATTTCTGGTGTCTATATACAATTTGCGATTCAGAAAACAAAAAAGGAAAGTAGCATAGTGTAAAGACTTTTCCTTTTTCTTTATTTTATATTTTTGGACCAATCAGATGGCATCAACAAATAGAAACCCATGGGTCCCACATTTTAATTTACCTTAAAAAAATGAATTACTACTACAAATGTAGAGGAGATTGACACCTCATGGATGACTGATAGCCTTGAAGTGGTTTTGTCTTTTGCTGACTCCTTTGGCCGCCGAACGTATCTCTCTCTCTAAAAAGTAAAAACAAACTCTCTCTCTTTCTCTCTCTTCATAAATACTTTTTTCTTTTTCTTTTTTGCATTGAATTTTGAGCAATTATATCTGCCCAAAACTCATGTGCCTTTTCTGGGTTCGTCTCTATCTCCCTCTGTCTCTTATTTGTCAGCCCCTACATAGACTAGGAAAAAACAAATACGCAACTTAGAGGATTTTCATCTTTCAAATTCATTTCTGGGAAAATATAATACGTCAAGGCTAAAGCTGAAGAGATTGGAATTGAATTCTGGTAAGAATTCTTCATTTTTTTCAATTCCCAAAATCTCAATCTCATGTTGTTGTTATTTATTATTATTATTTTTTTGTGTTGTATTACTCAATCTGGCCCTTTGAATTGGTTCTGTTTTGGAACTATTTTACGTGTAATTTTTATAGTATTTGAGTTTGGTTTATTTCTATCTGTTTAAAAGATTCAGTCTTTGGAAATTCTGAGAAGTGGGGGTTTGCTTATATATATATTAAAAAAGAAAAAGAAAATTTTGAGATGTGGGTTTGTTTATAAATCTAATACAGGATGTTGGGTCTTGTATATTAATATTTGAATCGTTGTAATCTAAAGACTTTTTAGGGATTTTTATAGGTAGGGTTGTTTGGGGTCATCAGGAAGATGGGTTTTATTGAATAAAGAAAAGGGGCTGTTTGGCTCAATATTTGTGAATTCATTAGAATTCAGCAATAATTATGTTTTGTTTGGTTTCTGAGATAAGGTAGGAATAGAAAATTAATCTGGGTTTTTGATTGTGGATTGATTTTGATGTTCAATGTAACAGAACCTTGCGCTATTAGGGAGCCTGGTACTACTTTTCATTTTAGTCCTAGAGTGGCTGTATAGCTTGGGGGCTGAAACAAAATAAGTAGTAAGATTCAAGATTTAGTTTTGTTTTCTTCCAAGCGTTTTTCTCATCAACCAGAGGGTTGTTGTAATTTGATTCAATGGACCACCTTATTGATGATACATTGGGCGACAGTTCGGATTTAGAAGTTGATGACTTAAGGTGTGACAACATAGCGGATAAAGATGTGAGTGATGAAGAGATTGAAGCAGAAGAATTGGAAAGACGAATGTGGAAGGATCGTATCAAACTCAAGAGGCTTAAGGAAAGACAGAAGATTGCAGCCCAACAAGCTGCAGAGAAGCAGAAGCCCAAGCAGACCACTGACCAGGCTCGGAGGAAGAAAATGTCTAGAGCACAGGATGGGATTCTCAAGTATATGCTGAAGCTGATGGAAGTTTGCAAAGCTCGCGGATTTGTCTATGGTATCATTCCTGAGAAGGGTAAGCCAGTGAGTGGTGCTTCTGACAACATTAGAGCTTGGTGGAAAGAAAAGGTGAAGTTTGATAAGAATGGGCCAGCAGCCATAGCCAAGTATGAAGCGGACTGCCTTGCCATGACTGAGGCAGAAAATAAACGGAATGGGAACTCTCAAAGCATTCTACAAGACTTGCAAGATGCTACTCTTGGGTCACTTTTGTCTTCTTTAATGCAACACTGTGACCCCCCTCAAAGAAAGTACCCGCTAGAAAAGGGAGTTCCGCCCCCGTGGTGGCCAACTGGAAATGAAGATTGGTGGGTAAAATTAGGGCTTCCCCATGGTCAAAGACCTCCTTATAAGAAGCCGCATGATTTGAAGAAGATGTGGAAAGTTGGAGTATTAACAGCTGTTATAAAGCACATGTCACCTGATATTGCTAAGATAAGGAGGCATGTCCGCCAGTCAAAGTGCTTACAGGATAAGATGACGGCAAAGGAAAGTGCAATCTGGTTGGGGGTTTTAAGCAGGGAGGAAGCCCTAATTCGGCAGCCTAGTAGTGATAATGGGACATCTGGTGTAACTGATATGCCACGAGGTGGCCGGGGCGGAACTAAGCAAGCTACTGTTAGTAGTGACAGTGACTATGATGTAGATGGTGTTGACGATGGTGCAGGTTCTGTATCATCTAGAGATGATAGGAGACATCAACCAGTGGATGTAGAACCTTCAGACAATCTACAGGATAACACTCCTGTCCAGGATAAAGATCCAGAGGAAAAGCAACCTAGAAGAAAAAGATCCCGTGTCAGATCAAACTGTGCTGATCAAATTCCTGAACCATCTCATGATGAGGCTCTCAATGTTGAACCGATAGTGACTTTACCTGATGTAAACCACACAGATATGCAAGTTGGATTTCAGACCCATGGAGATCAACAGGAAACTGATACAATTGCAGCATTGAGGCCGCTGGAGAAAGATTTTGATGTCCAACCCCAGATTCCTGCAATTGAATTTAATTATTTTGCTACTATGCCTGCTGACAATCTAAGTTCCACACAGAGCATGTATGTGGGTGGAAGGCCTTTGCTTTATCCTGTGATGCAAAATACTGAGATGCATCATGGAGATAACCGCAACTTTTATAATCCGTCTGTAGAATATGGGCAAACACATGATAGGCAGCAGTCTCAGATTGTAATGAATGAACCTCAAATTAGACCAGAGGAAGTTGGAGTCCATGTACCACCCCTGCATGGAAGTGCAACTGATATTCCTAGAGGAGACTTGCACTATTATGTGAAAGACGCATTTAACAATGAGCAACATCTGCCTGTTGATTCTCAGTTTGGGTCTGCAATTGATAGCCTGTCGTTAGATTGTGGAGGATTGGGCAGCCCCTTAAATCTCGATATTGAGGGCCTAAGTTCATTTGAAGACATGATGTATGATGATAACTTGATCGAGTATTTTGGTGCATAAAAATTCTTAGATTTGGTACTTCAGAGCTTAGATTGTAAGTAATGTTTCTCTCTAACATATATCTGAATTTACTGCAATTTTTAAGGATTCCACCTTTTGATTCTTGTTTTAATGTTATTTATTTTATTGTGTCCAGGGGCTGCAAAAATGCAGTATCCATTGCTGACCCTAGCTTGTGGTCTTTCACCTGACTTGCATGTTTCCAGTTTTGGGGCTATCATTTGTGGATTAGATGATGGTAAGTTTGCTCATCATTTGAAACAAAATGAACAGAAGCATGTCGTATTGTGTTAATAGTTTTCATGGCTTTCTATCATAGGAATGACAGTCATGGGGCTCATGTAAATAATTCAATTTATTTAGACTGGCCAGATGAAAAAAGTTACATTATTTTGCGTATTTTATGATTTTAAATAGATATGCCATTGTGTTCTTCGTTCTTTCTGCGGTAAGTATAGTTAACGCATTTGCTTTATTATTCTCCCTTCATTTTCCTGAGCTACCCCATTTGTCAGTTTTTAAAATGTTCAAAGTATTGCCTTTTAGATTGGTCTAATTCATTGTATGGCATTAACTACCTTTTCTTTTTTGTGTGTCTTTTTGTGTACTTACTAAGTATGAGTGTACATTGGTTTTTCCTCTTTGACATAATTTAAATAAACAATATCTTTTCAAATAGTTTGAAGGAATCTCCTTCAATCCACTATGTCGAGATCAATTAAACCATTAATCATATAACTTATTTAATAATTTAAAAAAATTACATGACTTAATAAGTCATGTTATTGAAAGTACATGCGAATGATCATCTAATTGCCACATAATGAAGTTGGTAGAATTTTTCTGCAAACTAGTTTGGAGGAAATTATGGCCTTTTTAAATTATCCTTATTACTTTAATGTGTGTATGTATAAGGCATAAACTCAGCCTGAGTTGGGGAGCCTGATATAAGCTTTCAAGCCTGGAATGAATGGAAGTATGCTCCTTTAATTATTTAGAACAAGTTGAGGTTGCATTATCTGTTTTGGACCAATAATTCATTCTGTTTTTTTTTTTTTTTTTTTTTTAGACGACATACATTTCCAAGAAAAGACGACGCAGAAGGAACCTCTCAACTCATTATAAAACGAACGAATGTCAAAATCCTCATTCTTCTTCAACTTCCATCTCATACGATCCCCATTTTCCATTGAAGGTGTGTTGGATTCTAAGAAATGAAGGAAATTCACCACTAAATCCAATTCCCAATCATTTAGATCCCGAGTGAAACATATATCCCAACCTCTTCTTTCCTCTCCATAGTTTTATACCATAATAGGAAACTAAAGGCTCAGAAGGATTAAGAATGCAGAGAGAGAGAGACAGAGAGAGAGAGAGAGAGAGGCCTCTCTTTGGGGGAGGAAGGCTAATGTCAACAGAACACACGGACTCGTTGCAAAAATGCATCACTCATAAGTTGGGATCAAGGCCACATTATGTCTCTATTTTAGTTAGGTCAGGTTTTGTTGAGGTTGAAAGTATCTGGTCTGTTTCATCTTTCTTTAGCATCTTCTTCAGTCAGTCAATGGCAGTCATACCACTCACATAGATCTTATATTTTATTGTCTCCAACAACAACAACCACCAAAAAAAAAAAAAAAAAAACANNNNCTCTGTTAATGTGTTAGCTTCTTTTTTTTCTTGTCTTTGATTTTGTCTTGACGTGTTGGCTTCTTTTCTTTTTAATTTTTTTAGTAAATAGTTTTGGGTTAATTTCTTGTGCTATATATATATATATATATATTTTTTTTTTTACTTTGATGAAGTGTCCATCTATACACAATTTTTTAAAGTATAATGTGTTACTTTTGTTTTAGTTAATAAGAACATGATGGTAAATTTATACAAACTTTATTTTCAACCAAACAAAAAAGTTTTCATCCCTTCACTTTTTCACCCTCCCAACCAAACACAAATGAGGGAAACTAAAATTTTTTCTATCCTTCCACTTTTCTATCATCTCTCTATTTTCTATCCTCCAACTTTTCCATTCTCCCAACCAAACGGACCATAAATATCATATGCATGAGATATTTCTTTTATTTCTTTTCTTTTTAATAAGTAAGAAAGATGTACATTGAAAAAACAACTTTATGCAAAAAGAGAATAAAGCAAACCAAAAAATACAAGGAAAAGATTAGAAGAACAAAGAAGAAAATTAATTACAAATAAGGAGAGAACTAAGGAACAAAGGTAGGGAATTACAAGATGTGAGTCCCTAAATCCTAGGCCAATCAAACATAGAACCACTAAAAGAAGCAATGCAACTAGTATTTCAAACTATTTATGTCCTCAAATGTCTGCCAAATACACTCCCTCCATAAACATGACATTAAGCACATCAAAACTAAATTTCAAATGCTTAACAAGTGCTACCCCAGCCAATTCTACACCAAAGAGAATATCTAAAACCGTTCTTGGTAAGAACCACGAAACCCCAAAACAAAGCTCCACAACCAATGAGCCTTTTCACAATGAAGCAGCAAATGATCCAGAGTCTCATCACAACAACGACACATAACACACCATCTAACAAAATCAAAATCCCTACACCTTAGTTACCACCAGTAAGATTCTTATCCCAAGCTGTGGTTGAAACAAAAAAAGAAACTTGCCGAGGGGCCTTAACTTTTTAAATACCTTTCCAAGAATAGACGACATACATTTCCAAGAAAAGACGACGCAGAAGGAACCTCTCAACTCATTATAAAACGAACGAATGTCAAAATCCTCATTCTTCTTCAACTTCCATCTCATACGATCCCCATTTTCCATTGAAGGTGTGTTGGATTCTAAGAAATGAAGGAAATTCACCACTAAATCCAATTCCCAATCATTTAGATCCCGAGTGAAACATATATCCCAACCTCTTCTTTCCTCTCCATAGTTTTATACCATAATAGGAAACTAAAGGCTCAGAAGGATTAAGAATGCAGAGAGAGAGAGACAGAGAGAGAGAGAGAGAGAGGCCTCTCTTTGGGGGAGGAAGGCTAATGTCAACAGAACACACGGACTCGTTGCAAAAATGCATCACTCATAAGTTGGGATCAAGGCCACATTATGTCTCTATTTTAGTTAGGTCAGGTTTTGTTGAGGTTGAAAGTATCTGGTCTGTTTCATCTTTCTTTAGCATCTTCTTCAGTCAGTCAATGGCAGTCATACCACTCACATAGATCTTATATTTTATTGTCTCCAACAACAACAACCACCAAAAAAAAAAAAAAAAAAACAGAATGAATTATTGGTCCAAAACAGATAATCCTCAACTTGTTCTAAATAATTAAAGGAGCATACTTCCATTCCAAGAAAAAAAGAAGGCAACACGGTTTTTTTTTTTTTTTTTTGATACCTTTCAAAGGGAAGAAGGCAACACGTTAAGAGAAAAAATCAAAGGAAAAAAAAAAACACACACACACACACATTGAAGGTGAAGTTCAATGTGAGGGGTATTTTTGAAAGTTCATGAGTTTCTCCTTTTCAGTTTTCTCCTCATTTTGGAGAGAACTTTTTGGTAGACTTATTTTCATTCCTCCCTACGCAACCAAACTCCAAAATTTTTCATTCACCATATTTCACCTCTAAACAAACACACCCCTATATCTTTTATCTTCTATCTCGTGTGACCTCTACACGATTGTGGAGTCAACATATTATGAGAGAGATGATGTATAAGATAATTATTAAAGAGATATGCATAAGATAATTATTGGAAACTATGAGTCCCAAAATTCACTTTCTTGACAATATTAGCTCCTTAATGGCCTATTTGGATGAAGGGGGAAGAATGAGGAGTGGTGAGGAGTAGAGTAGAATTGGCTAAAAATAAGTTAATTTTGTGTTAAATCTATTTTACTCTACTCTCTCTCCCTCTCCCTCAATCCAAATGAACGCTAAGTCATATTTTCAAATCTTAATATATTGGACAAACTTTTAGCTTTTTAAGTTTTTTGCTTTTTGTCTAACAAACTAGCTCTTTTGAAAATAAATTAGTTTTTGATTTTTTTGATAACAAATTAAATTTTAATTTTATATCACAAATTTAGCATAAAAGTTATAAAATAAAATAAAAATCATTTTTGTTGTATTACATTATGCAAAGAGTAATGCTAATACTACCAAAATTGACACAACTTTGTGCCTCAACTCTTCACATGGTGAGTTGTGATTAGTGAAGGTGTATCAGTGGCCATGTGAAGACACACTTTTACAAATCACAACTCACTATGTGACGAATTGTGATACAAAATTATGCCAAATTCGGTGATACTAACATTATTCTTATGCAAATAAGCTACGGTGAATCATAGGATAACCAAAAAGACCAGATTTTTAAACCCCTGCGCAAACCACCAGTATGAACTTTAAAATAAGGTTAGGAAAGTGTTTGTTTTTGGTATTATAGAGGCCTTATCTAATGATGCTAATGCTGTTTTGTATAACCGAGCCACTCGGGTTGCAACTGCTGATTTTATTTAATATAATTCTACTCTCTGTTTACCAAAAAAGGAAAAAAAAGAAGAAGAAGAAAGCATGAGCATAGCGCATACGACGTGAGGGGAAGCAAATCCAAAGCTGTCTCTTCCAGTCTTTAATATGGGTTGACTGAGACTTGATACATTGCATTGTTTTGACTTAAAAAAAAAAAATAGAATTATACGTACTAGATGGCGTTCTTATCTTAGCATTAACCAATTATTTTACTATTTTATTGGCTTTTGGAAAAAGATTTCTCCTATCTAAATCCAAGCTTTCATCTAGTAATCAGAAAGTATAGTTGACGCATTTGATTTTTTATTCTCCCTTCATTTTCCTGAGCTACCCCATTTGTCAGTTTTTAAAATGTTCAAAGTATTGCCTTTTAGATTGGTCTAATTCATTGTATGGCAGTAACTACCTTTTCTTTTTTGTGTCTCTTTTTGTGTACTTACTAAGTATGTGTGTACATTGGTTTTTCCACTTTGACATAATTTAAATAAACAATATCTTTTCAAATAGTTTGAAGGAATCTCCTTCAATCTACTATGTCGTGATCAATTAAACCATTAATCATATAACTTCTTTCTCAAAAAAAAAAAAAAAAAATCATATAACTTATTTAATAATTTAAACAAATTACATGACTTAATAAGTCATGTTATTGAAAGTACATGTGAATGATCATCTAATTGCCACATAATGAAGTTGGTAGAATTTTTCTCCAAACCAGTGTGGAGGAAATTATGCCCTTTTTAAATTATCCTTATTACTTTAATGTATGTATGTATAAGGCATAAACTCAGCCTGAGTTGGGGAGCTTGATATAAGCTTTCAAGCCTGGAATGAATGGAAGTATGCTCCTTTAATTATTAAGAACAAGTTGAGGTTGCATTATCTGTTGTGAGTGGTATGACTGCCATTGACTGACTGAAGAAGGTGCTAAAGAAAGATGAAACAGACCAGATACTTTCAACCTCATCAAAATCTGACCTAACTAAAATAGAGACATAATGTGGCCTTGATCCCAACTTATGAGTGATGCATTTTTGCAATGAGTCCATGTGTTCTGTTGACATTAGCCTTCCTCCCCCAAAGAGAGGCCTCTCTCTCTCTCTCTCTCTCTCTCTGCATTCTTAATCCTTCTGGGCCTTTAGTTTCCTATTATGGTATAAAGCTAAGGAGAGGAATTAGGAAAGAAGAGGTTGGGATATATGTTTCACTCGGGATCTAAATGATTGGGAATTGGATTTAGTGGTGAATTTCCTTCATATCTTAGAATCCAACACACCTTCAATGGAAAATGGGGATCGTATGAGATGGAAGTTGAAAAAGAATGAGGATTTTGACATTCGTTTGTTTTATAATGAGTTGAGAGGTTCCTTCTACGTTGTCTTTTCTTGGAAATGTATGTCGTCTTTCCTTGGAAAGGAATTTAGAAAGTTAAGGCCCCTCGGCAAGTTTCTTTTTTTGTTTCAACCACAGCTTGGGATAAGAATCTTACTGGTGGTAACTAAGGTGTAGAGATTTTGATTTTGTTAACTGGTGTGTTATGTGTCGTCGTTGTGGAAAGATTGTGGATCATTTGCTGTTTTATTGTGAGAAGGCTCATTGGTTGTGGAGCTTTGTTTCGGGGTTTCGTGGGTCTTACCAAGAATGGTTTTAGATATTCTCTTTGGTTGGTAGAATTGGTTGGGGAAGCACTCGTCAAGCATTTGAAATGTAGTTTTGATGTGCTCAATGTCGTGTTTATGGAGGGACAGTAATTGACAGACATTTGAGGACATAAATAGTTCGGGAGACTAGTTGCATTGCTTTTTTTAGTGGTTCTATGTTTGATTGGCCTAGGACTTGGGGACTCACATTTTGTAATTCCCTCCCTTTATTCCTTAGTTCTCTCCTTATTTGTAATTAATTTTCTTCTTTGTTCTTCTAATCTTTTTCTTGTATTTTTTTGGTTTGCTTTGTTCTCTTTTTGCATAAAGTTGCTTTTTCCACGTACATCTTTTTTACTTATTTTATATATATATATATATATATATATATATATATATATATATATCATGCATATGATATTTAGTTTTCCTCATTTGTGTTTGGTTAGGAAGGTGGAAAAGTGGAGGGATGTAAAACTTTTTTGTTTGGTTGAAAATAAAGTTTGTATAAATTCACCATCATGTCCCTATTAAATAAAACAAAACATAACACATTATACTTTAAAAAAATTGTGTATAGATGGACACTTAATTAAAGTAAAAAAAAAAAAAAGCATAAGAAATTAACCCAAAACTATTTACTAAAAATAAATAAAAAGAAAAGAAGCCAACATGTCCAGACAAAATCAAAGATAAGAAAAAAAGAAGCCAACAAGTTAATAGAAAGAAAAAAGAAAAGAAAAGTGAACACGTTGGAGGTGAAGTCCGACATGAAGGGTATTTTTGGAAGCTCTTGAAATGAGCTTCTCCCTCTCAGTTTTCTCCTTATTTTGGAGAGAAAATTTTTTGGTGGGTTTATTTTTATTCCTCCCTACCCAACCAAGCACACTCAAAAAAAGGTTTTCGTTCCTATTTTTTCTCCGAAGTTTTCTATTTACCCTATTTCACCTCCAAACAAATACACCCTTTCATCCTCTATCTTCTATCTCGTCTGACCCCTACATGATTGTGGAGTCAACATATTATGAGAGAGATGATGTATAAGATAATTATTAAAGAGATATGTATAAGATAATTATTGGAAACTATGAATCCCAAAATTCACTTTCTTGACAATATTAGCTCCTTAAGTCAAATTTTCAAATCTTAATCTATCATACATAAACTTTTAGCTTTTTAAGTTTTTTGCTTTTTGTCTAACAAACTAGCTCTTTTGAAAATAAATTATTTATTTATTTTTTTTATAACAAATTAAATTTTAATTTTATATCACACATTTAGCATAAAAGTTATATATAAAAAAAAAAAATCATATTTGTTGTATTACATTATGCAAAGAGTAATGCTAATACCACTAAAATTGGCACAATTTTGTGTCATAACTTCCCACATGACGAGTTGTGATTAGTGAAGGTGTGTCGGTGAACCATGTGAAGAGTGAAGACACACTTTCACCAATCACAACTTACTATGTGACAAATTGTGACATAAAATTATGCCAATTTCGGTGATACTAGCATTATTCTTATGCAAATAAGCTACGGTGAATCATAGGATAACCAAAAAGACCAGATTTTAAAACACCTGCGCAAACCACCAGTATGAACTTTAAAATAAGGTTAGGGAAGTGTCTGTTTTTGGTACGTAAATGAAGTAAATGAAAGCATGAGCATAGCGCATACGTCGTGAGGGGAAGCAAATCCAAAGCTGTCTCTTCTAGTCTTTAATATGGGTTGACTGAGACTTGATACATTGCATTCTAGTTTTGACCCCTTTTTTTTTTTAAAGAATTATACGTACTAGATGGCATTCTCATCTTAGCATTGACCAATTATTTTACTATTTTATTGGCTTTTGGAAAAAGATTTCTCCTATCTAAATCCAAGCTTTCATTTAGTAATCACAAAGAAATCATTTCAAATAATTATATAATTGTTCATATACACCTATAGGCTAAAGAGTAAAGAGACTTCGGAAGAGTCATAATTTTTAAATCCTAGCCATCCCTTGAACCATATTTAGGGGCCAAATCATTTGCTGAGGAATGTACAGAAAGTCAAAACTATGAAAGAAATGAAAGAGAGAGAGAGAGAGACCGTGCACTTGTAATCAAGAAAATTTAATCAAGTGTACTTGCCTAGGGTTTGCCCTTTTGTTAATTGAAATCTAGACTGGGTTCATTGGATAATTGGATCTAGTAAATTGTTCATCCTGGCTTCAAATGTGCATCTATGAAAGTGGCATAATTAAGTATCAGAAAAAAGAAAAAAAAAAGAAAAAAAAAAAGAATGATTTTTGCAAATGTGGCAATCTTAAATTACTGGAATTTTACATGGTATTAATATGCACTGTATAGCATCTGCAAAATGTGACTTTCACTCTTCTGAATCCAACAATTGATAAATATGACACCAATGATGTGTACTGGTTATCAGTCATGTAAAACAAAGAGCCAACGTCGTCCATCAACTGTTGATTCTGAGAAAATAATAATAATAATAAAAGTCCAGAAATTGTTGTGAGGGAAATTTTTTTGAAAAGACCATTTGTGCTTTTATAAAAATCTCATAATTCCTTCTTACCCACCCCCTTCTCCTCTGTTATTAACCTCTTTGAGCCTCGGTATAATCTTTCACACTTTTTTTTTTTTTTTTTTTTTTAGAAATCATATCCTTGCTTGCAATGGGGGAAAATGCTCATGCTCAAAGAAATGAAAACAGAAAAGGGAAAAAAAAGCAAAATTTTTTTTGCATAGCTGGAAGCTTCCACTGGATGCCATTCCAATCTCTGCATATGCCATGGTCTTTGCTGAAGCCCCTCAAACTTAATTAACTTTGCTATCTCAACTGCATTGGCTTACTTAGCTCATGGCATGATACTCAGCTTCCTCACATGTGCTACGACTCGTTTACTCGATAGTAAACAGAAACAAAACAATCCCACTTGAAAACTTGGCTTCGCCATCGAATTACCATTGCCTGCCACCTTAGATTTGCCAAGCTCTTGTCTGGAACAGAAGCCTTCTGCATGTACTTACGCCTTTTGGGTGCAAAAGTCGGTAAGCATTGTTCTATCAGAGCCATTAACCCAGTGTCAGACCCACAGCTAATTTCATTAGGCAATGGCGTCCATCTTGGTGACTTTAGCCGGATCATTGCTGGGTTTTATTCCTCTAGTAAGTTTACTCAAGCGAAAGTTGAGGTGAAGGATAACTCAATTATTGGGAGTCAAAGCCTAGTCCTCCCTGGTTCAATTGTTCAAGAAGATGTTATCCTTGGTGCACTGTCAGTGGCTCCTATGAATTCAATACTCCAAAAGGGTGGTGTTTACATTGGCTCTCAAGCTCCCATCATGATTAAGAACACTGCTCATGGTTTGGATGAAAGGATAGAAGAAATGGACATGAAATACAAGAAATAATTGGCAATCTGGCTGCAAATTTGGCTGCCACAACTCTGCAGGTTAAAACAAGATATTTCCATCGAATTGGTGTTGGAGGGAAGGGACACTTGAAAATATATGACAACATTAAAGGCTTACCGGACCATAAGATCTTCTCTCCTGGAAAGAGCTACCCTGTCATTATCCGACACAGCAATAGCTTAAGTGCTGATGATGATGCAAGGATAGATGCACGCGGCGCAGCAGTGAGAATTCTTTCAGATAAACCCGGTGATGACTCCTCACTCCTTGACTTAACACTAAAATCAGGCAATGCATTTTATGCACGCACTATTGCTGATTTTGCAACATGGCTTGTGTGTGGCCTTGCTGCGAGGGAGGAACGTGTCAAGCGAGTACCGCATGTACGTGATGCAGTGTGGAATTCCTCCGTCACGCCAACTCATATGCTGAGCTGCATTACTACTCCAATATCTGCAGGCTGTTCCGGTTTGCAGATGGACAGGAAATGTATGTGAAATTCAAGTTGAGGCTTATGATGAGACCATCAGTGAGGATTCCGGTAAGGTTGAGCCTACTGGAATTCTACCACCTGAAACAGGTGCAATTCCTAGGGATGAAAATGACACGCGCCCTTTACTTTTCCTGGCTGATGATTTCCATCGTCGCGTGAATTCGCCTGATGGGATTCATTACATTTTCCAACTGCAATTCCGGCCAGTTCCACAAGATGAGTCCGCCCGCGACATAGCACTTGACTGCACCAAACCATGGGATGAGGCTGATTTCCCATGTATTGATATTGGAGAGATTAGTATTGATCAGAGTCTCTCTAAGGTGGAAGCAGAAGGATTGGAGTTTAATCCTTTTCTTCGATGCCATGAAGTGGATGTTATCAAGGCTTCTTCATGCTCCCAAAGCGCTTCAATTGATCATGGCCGCTCATTGATCTATGAGATTTGCCAGCATTTGAGAAATGGTGAACCTCTTCCAGAGGCATGGAGGATCTTTCTAGAACAATCTGATGTCAAAGTAGACCTTTCTGGTTGTCCAATGGTAGCAGCATTGGAAATGAAAGAAACAAAAACAGTAACCCTTGCTAGGACTTGGTACCAAACCTTGTGGGTTATTTTTGCTCAACCATTACTACAAATAGTACTTCCTTATTTCATGATGGGTTTAGTAATCTTTGCTCCTCTGAGCTTGATAATGAACTTGAAGGATGCCAGGAAACTTTCACTGCTTTGGTTACTTCCTTGGTTTTGGGTTCTTCAGGGCTTTTGGCTGGACTAGCATGTGTTGTGGCAAAGTGGGTTCTTGTGGGAAAGAGGAAAGAAGGTGAAACAGTGATGATTTGGAGTAAAAGGGTGTTCATGGACACTATATGGCAAGCCCTTAGAACTTTAGCTGGGGAATATTTTATGGAAATGACAAGTGGCTCTATCTTGTTTGTACTATGGATGAAGCTCATGGGTTCAGACATTGACATGGACCAAGGGGCTTATGTAGACAGCATGGGAGCTTTGTTGAATCCTGAAATGGTGGAGATTGAGAGAGGTGGATGTGTGGGAAGAGAAGCTTTACTATTTGGACACATATATGAAGGTGAAGAAGGAAAAGTGAAGTTTGGGAAAATCAAGATTGGAGAAGGTGGATTTGTTGGAAGTAGAGCTGTGGTCATGCCCGGGGTGACAGTGGAGAATAGGGGCACTCTTAGTGCTCTTTCCTTGCCATGAAAGAAGAAATTGTTAAGTGAAGGTGAAGGGTCTTTGTGTCGTCTTCATATGACAAGTAGTTGCCCTTTCATTTTTACACTATATATATATATATATATATAAATGGGGAAATGCTAACCAGTGCCCTAGGGTACTGGTTAATAATCAATTTAAATAAAATTTTTATGAAAAATGAAAAAAAAAAAAAAGTAATTAATATTTTGACAACTTTTTTCATTTCTCATAAAAACTTTCTTTAAATTGATTATTAACCAATGTCCTAAGTGCACTTGTTAGCATTTCTCTCATATATATATATATATTTGTCTAGCTAATCCCTCCAATAAATTGCCAGCATTATAGAGAATAAAAGTTTAGATATAAACTCTCTCTCAGCATTGGGGTGTTGGAATAAAATTTGAAATAAACAATAGTCTCAGCCTTCAAATAATAATAAATTTAGTAGATAGTTTATTAATCTACCAGAAATTTTGCTTTTTTTTCCCTTTTCTGTTTTCATTTCTTTGAGCATGAGCATTTTCCCCCATTGCAAGCAAGGATATGATTTCTCAAAAAAAAAAAAAAAAAAAAAGGTG